>NW_010230280.1:68181-105965 GCF_000690775.1 Eurypyga helias | reverse complement strand
CCTGAGAAGGCAGCGAGGTGCCGTCCTCTCCGCCGGGTCTATCTGTAATTGAATCTAGGTCAGTTATTCTAAAGCATGGGAGAGGCTGATTCCCTCTTTCCGACATCAGCCCAGAATTTGGGGGGGAGGAGAGGGGGGTCTTGCAATTTCATTTAAAATGTAATGGTGGATGAACCGATAAGCAAATAGGGGGAAAAAAGGCTCTGCTTAAAAGAAAAAAAAAAAAAAAAAGCCATGCTTTTAATATGCTTCCAGATGGGGGGAAAATGATTTACATGGGAGTTTATTTCCTCTTTGCTGATATGAAAGAATTACAGATACAAAACCCACTGATCTATAGAATAAAAAAAAAGAAAAAAAATGTTATTTTCCTGTAAAGGTATCAGTTCATTTATATTCATTTAACCATCCATCCATCAATTCACTTTCTCACTCTCTGCACATTCTCTCTGCCTCTGGTAAACCTACCCCACCAATATACTTTTCTAGAATATACAATGAAGTTTCCATTAAAAAAAGAAATAATATGAGGTTCATCTGAAGTAGGTAAAACAAAGTTTCCCTTCTCCCCCCTACCCAGCTCCTATTTTATGTTACAGACTTTGAGTAAATTAGCAATACGAAAATGTTTTAGTTTGGAAAAAGAAGTCCGTGTATATTTATAAATAATATGTGCAATATAGATCTTATATATGTGTCTACATGTCTATATATATATATAGTGGAGTTTGTATGCTCAACATGTATGTACTGTGTCTCTATGCTTATGTTATACAAACAGTTCATTCTCTCCCTGTGTGCGTGCCTATAAAATAAAATATATGCATATTGTACAGATATTTACAGCATCCATATATCGTAAGTGCGTGGACGTAGATTTAAACACACATCCAGCCCGCGTATGCTGTATATATGCACAGTATATATGATGCCCCTGCACACGCACGTGCAAAGGCAGCGTCTCTCTGAATTGGAGCAGAATGTTTGCGTTTAAACATAAAATATATTCTTAAATTCTTCACGCGTGTCCTCCATGTGCGCTGAGGCACATACGACTGTGTACGGTACGTGCTCGTAGTTGTCTGCGCACGCTGACGCACACTGCTCCACGCACAGACAGCGAGAGCAGGCCACCGAAGGGCACGAATCGGCCTGGCGGCCTCAGACCTTCCAAACAGAAGGGCCATGTCTCTAATTTTGTGCGTTTAGGATGGTACCTGAACTTGAGATGCAATTTCCTTTAGAGGAGTAGGGACCGGAGGACAAACCGCTCTCATAACACCTTCAGATACTAAACCAAGCCCGCCCTCGGTGAGCTCTTCCCCGTGGCTCTGCTCGCTGTGCGTGAAGTGGGGATGTACCCGGACAGAGGTGACTTCTTTCTTCCCGTGCTCTCGGTGTGATGGCCCTTTCTCCCAGGAATACTTACATGGAGGAGGGGACCCCTCGCCCAAATGATGGAGGCTGCTAAACCATCCGTCATTTCCCAGAGACCTTCGCAGAGGCTGGAAGTGGAGAGATGAGGAATAACTTCTTTTCCTGGTCTAAATGTAGTAGCAAAAGCTGTTTAAAAAGTTGCCTTTTCATTGTTAAAAACAGGTAAATAGAGAGAGACAGCTAGATATGGAAATACCTGTATATACAGATAAAACCATACCTCTCTATCTTCAGCTAGATATGGATATAGATCCGCATATAATTTTTCTCACAGCTGCCTGTTAAAAGGACGCTGGCGCTCGGGGGGGTCCTTGCCAGCCTTTTTAAAAAATCCGTGTATAAATAAAGCGCCCAGCCAATCACCCCGAGATCAAACAACCTGGCGACAACATAGATACGAGCTACCTCGTGGATGCCTGCCCTGCGCAGATCCCCTGTAAAACCGCGAACCAGATCAAAGGCTGGAGTTACCAGGCTCCATATTGTCAGTGATACCTGCAAATGTTAGCCCTGCTTTGTGTTTCCAAGCCATACCTGAATAAATACATAATCATGTAACATAGCATAATTAATAGGAGTATCACCATGAAGGACTCTTAAAGGAAAGGCTGTTGAAAGAGAGTTCCTGAAGATAATCCTTTTAAAAGGTTTCCTTAAAATGCAACCACTAGCGGGAATAAGGCAGCTTTAGTTCCAACATCTTAATACCACGGGATAGCACAGTTTTAGAACTTGTTAATGGTTTTCCTTTAATAGTGGCTTGACTTTTGATTTGGGACTTGCACTTTTTGGAGGATCTCATTACTTCTGTGATACTCAATGGAGAAGGTCCTCAGAGGAGACCCAGTCCGGCTTCCCTTTCCACTGACCCGTCCGGGACTCACAGCTTTGTTTCTGCTGGAATTCGAATGTGGTCGCATTCTGTTTGCTCGTAACCGCCTTTCTAACCTCACCATTTTGGAGCAAGCTCTGGTGACCCGTGCTTTTGCCTAATGACCCATTCAAGTAATTTTCAGGGTGCTGCTTAATTTGTCGTTTTCTAATCCTGGATGGTACCCCAACTCCTGGGCCACGGAAATGGAGTTCAGCTGCTGCCGAGCTCTTTGCTTAGTGATGTTGCCCGCTGTCTCCATTGTGCTCAGAAAAGTCCTGCATGGCATCGCCTGCCAGGGTTGGTAAGTAAATCACTATGTTTTTCTTTTTGCTTTTACAAATGATGTCTGTGTAAAATGAGGCAGAGGCAGCCAGCAAACTGCAGGGCTAGGGGATAAATGGGAAACAGCGGGCTCTGCTCGATGCTTCCCTGAACTCTTCATCCTCAGTCTCCCACCCCAGGAGTTCTTTCCGTGATTATTTTGAATTTCTCAAGCTGCGTGGAGGGTGGAAAAGCTTGAGAAGCTCAGACCATTCAGTGGAGCAGACCCTTGTTAAGAAGGCCCGGGATTGCTGAGGTCCTGCCTTCTGCTGTGGCTGCTTGTCTAGAGCTTCAGCCCAAGACGCTTCCTGCTGTATTTCCCCAGGAAAAGTTCAGATTGGTGAAATGTTGTCAAAATTGCATGGAAATAAGCGAGGGTTTTTGGAGTAGGAGATGATAGACACATCCTCCCAAAGGCAATAATTTCAAAAAAAGCAGAATACAAATGAAATTCAGTTAAATCAGATTTTGTTTTCTTTTTTTGTCTTACAACCGTGGAGAATCTTTTAGACTATCCCAGTCCCAGTTTCTCGATTGGTGACAGGTTTGGTGTCCCATCTCTCTCAACTCACAAGGAATTTTGGGCCTCTGGAAAACCAGGTATCTGCATTCCCAGCGAAGTATGGACCAGGCTGTTGCATTGCAGTGGTGTGTGTAAGAGAAAGCGGTTTGAGGGCTAAGTAAGAGGTTTTTGGAGCTGCTTTAGCTTTTGTCCTCTCTCTTGGAGGCTGGCACCAGTGAAGTGACACTGTAGCCCAAACGCTCCTTGCAAGGGACAATGTTGGAACCTTTTGGGTCTTGTGGGAGATCAGGGTCAGCTTGCTGATGGCTCAAATGATTTCAGCTTTCAGCTTTGAATTAAGTGCACGAGGCAGAAATCATGTCAGTGACACTCATCGTTCATGGGGCAGCCAGCACGGTGGCACCGGTATTGTTCAGTCAGCGGGATGGTTCAGGGATGGGGAGGCAGCACAGGAGGGTGAGGGGATCCTGAAGGGCTGACATCTCTGAGGATACCCAGATGGCAAAGGGGGCTGTGCCCGTCACTGATGTCGGTGATGACCTCCACATCACCGAGCGGTGATGTTCTCTGCAGTGGTGGGCTCGTGGGCCAGTGTCCCCTGCCCCAGCGCTGTTCCCACATCAAAGCTTTACAAACCAGACCCACTCTTGTATGAAGGACTAAAATGTACTTCCTCCCTACAAGCCCCAGTGTTATTTTGCCTGCTTTATCTTTTAGCTGTGGCTGCACTATCACATCCAGTCTTTCCTAATTTTTTTTTTCCAGCAAGGTTAGACACCTCTGATTCAGAGTGTTTAATTGCTTATAATTTCCCCAAATTTCCATGTAGGTATTTTTAATGTTTGCCTCCTTCCTTTCCTGTGAGCTATTAGAGTGAGTCATTTTGTTTCCTGACATAGACAAGGGTTTTTCCCCATCTCCTTCTTCTTCATCCATCCCTACTTACATGGGAACTCCCCCACCAGGCAGTGAAAGGAGAAAGGGAATTAGATCTTTATCAGAGACATACTTTCACTCAAGATTTCCTTAGATCAGTGAGTTAAATAGAGGCAAACAAAAGCCAAACAAATGCTTTCTATCCGACCTAGAAATAAAACCCCTGCAGCCAGAAGTATTCCCTCTCCTTCTTTGGAGGCAAACCAGGAGGGGGTGTGACTATCCATCCTTCTCTCAGAAGTACCAGTGTCAGTCCCCTGCGACAGTTTGATTTCACTTATGTCTCTTTGGCCATAGAGTGCCAGGAAAGAAAAAACTAAATTTCTAGCAGGGAAAAAAAAAAAAAGAAAAATAGAAAAAAACCCTCCAACCCCACACAACCATGCCCATATCCCCCCCCCCAAAAAAAACCCAAAAAAACCCCCACCCAAACAAAAAAATCCCAGTGCTGCTTCAAATCCTTGACAACTTCTCAAGCCTTCATAACTAAGCCAAAAATAGGGCCACAAACCCATTTTTCTTCCTTTGCAGGTCACCTCGAAGGGTAGATGACTAGCTCTTTCAGTAGCGTTTCTTTCAAGAAGATTTCAGTGAGGAAAGTAGCAGTGACTGAAATTCTGCATTTCCTTACAGGTTCTCAGTTTTGTCTTGAGGATATGCAAGCGCCTGGATGACTCCCCACTATGGATTTTTGCTCCGCTGAGGCAACACACTCTGACCTGAGGTACTACGAAGGTTTGGCACGAACATGCTTTAACATAATTTTTTAACCACCTCTTGGCCTCACAGCCCACACATTCGTGTTCAAACAGCTGCAGGGCTGGAGGAGATGCCTACACTAAAGTGGGCAAGCATCCGCTTTCCGCTCAAATGCTGCCCCTCTGTTTTGCGCGAGATCTCCGGGACGCTCTTGTGAAAAGCACCTTCCAAGCCAAGCAGGCAGGCACAAAAAAAACATGAAAATGATGTGCAAAATAGTGTGAGCAGCCCAACAGGGTGAATGAAAACGTCGGAGCAGAGGTGCCCTGATGCTTTCTCCCTTGGGGACAGGGCAACGACTAGATGCTCCCTGCCTGTCATCTTGCGAGGACCCAATCCATCCCCTTCGGTGTGGGGCCAGGACCCCTTGGGTCACCTCCCTTGCTGGGATGCTGGGAGCTGCTGCTGCCTGGAGAGAAACCATCCAGGTAGTCAAACTGTACAAGTGCTTTAGTTTAGTAAAAGTGGTTTTCTCAGCCTTAATTGATAACCGATGAGAAAACCTTCCGTTCTACACGTACGCACGCATATGTATAGACATGCACACAGACACACATATGTGTATATAAATAGCTCTCTTTAAATTTAAATAGATTTCTGCCCAAGGACAGGAAGGTGGATAAAAGGTCATTACAAAGAAAGGAGATCTAACACATCTGTATGCTCTTTTGTGGGGATTAAATCTATAGTAGGTTGCATTCAGTGCTAGTATTCATTTCTATTTTTCATTGTTGTTTTCACATTTGTCAAGCTTCGATGAAAGGATAATGAAGTAAACAGATGTTAACTGTAGATTAATCATCCTTGTCTTGATATCGTAACATAAGTTCCTATCTGCTTAACCTCCCACCCAGAAATGGTTACGCACTTTCCATACCCATACCAGCAAAACCTGTGGCATACCAAAAAAGAGAAAGAAAAAGAAAGGCAGACAGACACCTTCCCCGAGAAAGCGCAAATACTCGTTGAAGCTGCTGAATGTGAACTGTAAGAAAGAGCTGAGGAAGTTGAGGGCGTGGTAGTTTTGCAAGGAGAGCTTGTTGGAAATGGTGTGTTGATCACAGGGGGGTTGGACCTTGGGCTGTGTTTAACTACCGAAAGGTTCGACCTCCTGAGGGTTTATTTTCTTGAGGTGGAGCGTGTCTCTTCTCGCTGTGCAGCAAGGGATGGATGTATTTACAGATGTGCAGGCTTTTTTTTGCAAACTTCTGCACTTTACTGGAGCTTGATGTCTCTGAGCCTGGTTGTGTGGTATCAGTTGTTTGGGAGGCTGGAGGTTCCTTTGTACCAGTGTGAAGGGGAACAGAGTCGGGGAAACCCCAGGCTCCTCAAGTCCCTTGAGAGAGACCGGAGTGGGGATGGAGGCAGAGTTGGAAAGCCACCAGCCCCAGCGGTGCAGCATCTCAGGGATACACGTGCCTCTGCTGAAGGCTTTGGATACCCTGCCAGCATACCTTGGGCAGCCGCTCCTGCAGGCGGGTTATGTGAGGTTTGAGCACCCACTTTTTTGCAGTTTGGACTTTGTCCCAGGCGAACATGGGAATTTCTGCTCAGGTGATCCATTTCTGATGAAGCACTGTTTGGTTTTATGCAGACAGGCCAGTGGAGTTTAACCACCTTGCCTCATTTTGTGCCTGCAATGGGAAACAAGCGTAGATTTTGGTTTTACCATTAATTGCTTGCCCCAGTGGCAATCACTTGGTGCTATGCTCCAGCATCGACTTAGATTTCCTTCTGGTCCCCTTCCCGATATCGCAGGCTGCGGTAGACCATTGCAGCCAAATCCACCCCTGCTGTGACACCCTGGGGACTCACCAGTGCCCTGTGATAGGCCATGGCAGAGCCCGGCAGCACCTGCACTACCAGCACCTGGACCTGGTCCTCATTCCTTGGTCATTGATGTGATGCCATGCCCAATCCCACAGCTGTCTCCCATGGTGTTTCAATGTCAGTGTCCATCTCTCTCTTCGTTTACCTTTGCAGAGGAGGAAATACTTGGTCAGATTGAGATTGTCAAGCAATGAATTAATGTAGTTGTACCAGCTTTTCTCCTTTTTCAAGGTACACACCGGCAGTCTCCTCCAACTCACAGCTCAGGTCTGCCCCATAAATAAAGAGTTCCCAGTGCTCTTAAAGATGGGTGTTTCACAGATGAGTTAATGCTCCCCAGAGCAAGTGGCCACTGTGGGTTTCATCCCCAGGACAACTAGAGAATGCTGCAAGATTTGAAGGCATCACTGCTTATTTGAGAGGAAGCGTTGTAGGCTGTTTGGGCATTTCTTAAAGTAATTTCTCCCAGCCTCCATCCCTTCCTTTTTATCAACTTCTTCTTTGTTAGTGCTTAGAACAGTTCTTCTCATTCTTTTATTGACAAAACACTTGATCAGTTGATTGACCCAGAAGTTTTATGTATCTGCCCCAACACTGTTTTTTGACTTCCCAAAAAAGATTTATCCTTCCTTTTTGAAATGCAAGGTTTTGACAATAAAGAGTTCTCTAATCACTGTCCTTCCTAGCTCCTCCCAGGATATTGCCTCTCCTGTGATTTCCATAATTCATTTGGAGGTACTGACATCTTTCTGCATAGCTTTCACTCTCCTGCTGTCCTAAAAAAGCCGTCAAACACCACATCTGCTTGCCTCATAGTCTACCCCGTGTTTTGGTCAGGACAAGGAGAAGACCTCTGTTCATGGGTCCATCCTCTGCACTTGACCCATCTGGATTAAATCCAGACCTTTCTCACTGCCCCTTCCCCTTCTCTCTTCATTTCCCTGTCTTTCTTGTGCCTTTCTCCTCCCGCTCCTGATGAGTGCAGTTAACATATTTTCTCACTGGCACAGCTGTAACTCCATGGGTTTTCAAAGGGATGGAATTCGTTCCTCACTCACCATCTCTGCTACACGCTCTCCAAGCTGAAACATTTCCATTCGTCTTGTAGGCCATGGGAAAAACAAAGCAGTGGAGAGGGACATAAGTATTCCAGAATTCCCTTCTCTGGCGGCACAGGTAACTAACATTGACCCGTGGCCACTTCTGTGGCTCTTGCATAAGGCTTTAAACCGAGTGTTTCTTTTGTTTTGTCTCCAGCCCCAGAATTCAGTTTTTAATAAGAAAACTCAGAAGTGTCTCTGAAGGATATGGGCTCATGAGCGTCACTACCGCGTCGCAGATGTGCAAGCTTGCACTTACTCACGTGGTCCCCATGGTCTCCAGCTACTTGGATTAACAAGGGTCCAGTGTAGTCCTTGCCTTCTCCTCTTGCAGATGCATGTAATAGAGCCTCAGAACTGCCTTTGCCTCTTCAGGCATCTTCTCCATGCCATCACGTGTGCACAGCTGCTGCTTGGAGAGCCTCAGAGAAGGGGAAGAAAGGCTCTCAGCGTCTTAAGCAAGCATCTGTTTTCCTTTCCTTGTTGCCCCCGTGGCTGGAGGAGCAGCACACTTCTTGTGTAACTTACCCTGCCTAAAGTCTGCAGAAAGTCAGCTGTTAAACCTAACTCCGGCTATTTGTCCTTTGTGGGCCAGCCCTACCTTGCTGCTTGTCTTTCACAGGCCCACAGCCTTGTGTTCTTCCAACACCTTGTCCACCCAAAGCGGCAGAGACCTGCCTCTCCTCCCACACTGGGGTTGGGATTTGAGTGTGGTGGGTGCTGAGGTCAGAGCTGTGCAAACCTGACCTTCATTGGACTTCAGGATCCTAAATCACACAGGCTTATCTAAAAATAACATGCAGGCTCTTAAGTTTCTCAAGCAGTTCAGCTCATTCTGTGGGGAGATGTGAGATATTTCTAAATGGAATCAGGAATGAACGAAGCGGCTGGGTACATTTTAATTCAAATTTTTCCTATATATCAAGCGTTAAATTAACAAGCGAGGGAGAACACTACTGAAGAGCTGTCTGCTGTTTAGACAGGCATATCAGGATAAAATTACTCCGCGCTTGCCCATGGTTTGTCTGGATACTCCTGGAGTTGCAGCAGTAATGAATATAATTGTGCTGCCATTTCAGGCTTCGGATATGGTGCTGTGAATCCTCCCCTCTGACTACGCAAGGTTTGCTTGATGATGTTAGGTGACTATTCCCCATAGGTGATTCTTACCCAGGCAGGGTGCAGAGCTCCTCAGAGGATGTGGGGGAAAAGGGAGAAGGGCTGAGGCAAGAGACTTGCGTTTGTAATTGTGAGGACGGGTGGCTCAAATGTTTATTGGAGAGAGGTTTTCCCTGCAGTGTTTCAGTGCAGGGGTCTGATTGGCACAGGGAAGATTTTGCAGTCAAGAGGATGGTTTCCACTTGTGAATGGTCGGTGCAATGCGCAGACTATTTCAATATCATCCTATAGATTTAATTTTTCTTTTCTATAGTGAGAATAAGAATTGTTGTTGTTGCCTTCAACTTGGAGCAATTGAGTTTAAAATCAGAACCCTCTTCAAAATCTTTTATTTGCTGCATGATAAGGGGCACTGAGGTCTTTGGATTAGTTAACATCAATATACGTCACCTCCGGGCTCCGCACAGCTGGCCTGTACCGTGCACGTGCACGTCGAGTACTCCTGTCTCTGAGTAACTGGTTCATATTGACTTTCACTGAAGCTCAGTTATAAAATGCTTCAGTGCACTGAATATGATTTTTTTTTTTCTCAATCCAAGTCCCAAGAGGACTCACTCCAGATATCCACACTCAATGAAATATTGTCTCTGCAGCCAGAGAAAGCAATCTCTTGAGTATGAACCTTGAAGCAGAGGAAGGGGTTATTTCTCAGCAACCTTTTGATATTGTCAAACCTTCAATCTTCTGGGGATTTATGGACTTTGCTAATGCATAGGACTGGCTCTGCACACTGAATGCCTCATTTTCACCAAATTTATAATTATTCCCTTTGCACATTTCATGTCATATAGCTGTGGGGATAGTGTCATTGCCCCATTTCATAGATGGCAGAGTTGTGTTGCAGAGAGATGCCTGGAAAGTGTGCACAAGTCTGTTCTGCATTGCTGACTTCTTCTTGCAGTGCTAGTACGGCTAAGGGAGACCTGTGTGTGTCCATCCTGATGTACTTGCTGTGCTGACTGGTAAATCTGTTGCTTCATCTCCTTGTTTTTAAGGTCTTCTGACTCCTTCAGTGTGAGCATTCCCAAGGGTGACCCTTTTTACCCATAGAGCAGAGGTGGAAAGAAGTGGGAGGAGTCTCTCTCTTTTCCAAGTCTGTGTAGTTGACCACAATGATGGAGCCTGAGATTGTCCAAGTCCTTTAAGGAGTTTGTATTTCCACATGACGTTTACTGTAGTAGAATCTGAACACCCAACCCAATATGCATTGCTTGAACATGGGAGCCACTGACATTGAACCACTGTGAAACTGCCATGTGGGACAAACGGCACTTGGAGTCCCTCGGGAGTCCCAGGGAATGGGCTGGTGACCGGGGATGTGCACAGGAGTGGTGAAGAGACACAGAAGCTAGAGGAAGCAGGGCTCAGATCAGGCTGCAAGCAGATAGGAGCTGAGTGGGAATATAGGTGGATAGACCACTCTCTGCAGAAAACATGGAAAAAAAGAAAATGTTGACTGTTGGGTGGACTGACAGCTCTCCACCTTGCTCCATTTCCAGCTCAGTGTCTTGTGTTTGCCAGGGCCATGACAGCTCTTGAGCCAGGGACATTTAGGGCTGTGTCTAAGCGTGCAGGTAAAGACTATCATGGCAATTAATGCCATTAGAGATAGGCAAGAAATGTCAGGACTGGTTTAAATTCTTGGCTCACTCCTCATGAGGTTACAAGCTCATTTAATGTTACCACAAAACTCTGAGTGACCACATGGACCTGGAGCTCTTGAGATCTTCCTCATTTCTCAATCCACCAGCCTGTCCTTGCACTCATTCGTCCTTTGCTCGTAGTCGCTTATGACAAGCAAAATCATGTAGGAAAAATGGGAACATTTTCACCTGGGTATAAAGCAGCTTTTTCTATGACACACAAATTTTAATTAAAAATATTGACTTCTGTGAATTTCCATCATTTTCAAAGAACTGTGAAGATGCCAGCACTGGCTGTTCTTTATGGAGCAGTGTGCTGGGGCTGCCCGCTCTACTCGCTCAGAAAGATTCCTGGTTTGAGAAGAAACCACACAGACCACATCTGCCCATAACCTGCAACATCTGCTGAATGAATTAAAAGCTGAAACTCAAAACTAATCCATACGTAAGAAGTGTGAGGGCACAGTTCTACAGCAGGTAAAGTTTGCATTTGAAAGGTTACTGTTTGAAGCCTAGTTCTGATTGTTTTGCAGCCCATTCCTCCAAAACCCAGCCCACTGGATGGTATCCCATCAGTCCTTGTTTTCTTTTGTCTTCTCAGTACACTTATACATCCACCAAGGACCCAAAGAAGACAGCAGCAAGAAGTTTAGATTTAATTTCCCTCTCTTTCCTAGCTATAATGTTGACCTCTGCTAGCACACATCACTCTAAACCCCCCCTTTATTTGCTGCAATGCTGGGGAAATTGCAGCAGAAATTATAACACTCCTGGTGAGGACATCACAGTTTCTGATCTGAGTTGCCAAAAAATTTCTTCTATGCCAGTTGCTTTCCCTGAAGCTGCCCCTGCAAATGCTTAACTTCACCCTGTGTCATCACTGATTGCCTCCATACTAACCTTTTGGACAGGCTTATGGTTGGGATTAAGAATGTATTTTTCATGTCTTCCATGTTTTCCCAGGTCCCTGAAGCACCAGGTGCTACTGGAGAGGATGAGGCTGGAGAAGCTGCTAAAAGAGCCACGAAGGCATGATGCAAACAGCCTCCTCTTACGGGGCTTTGGGAATGCTCAGGTCTCAACTGGATTTGTACCTTTTGAGCAGTTTCTGGTTAAGAGGAAACATGAGAAGTGCCATATCGACCCAGGTTTTATCTCCTGGGACCTGCTGAGGTGTTAGTTGGTGCACCATGTTGCTGCACGCTTACCTGTTGGTTTTGTGCAAGCTGCATGGGTGCATCAGCACGAGTTTATGTATGTCAGAGATGTACCAGTATGATACATGAAACGGCTTTTTTTTTTCCCCACCGCCCACCTCTGCAGGTTCCCAGAGGCTGCCAGAACTCCCATTTGGACTCCAGAGTCCCATTGAGAGCATGACAGCAATGTTTATGTGCTATTCTAATGCTGGTTTTAGCAGCATAAGTGCTTTTTAATGCATAGCATTACAGCATGTGTGTCCCATTCTCTCCCTTGCAGAATGGCTGTCTGGAGGGATGTAATTCCAGCTTCTGCCTCAGCACGCCGTTATTTACAAGCACGGATACATGCCCGCATCAGGCATAGTTAGTGCCACCACTGAGCATTATTTAGTTAATTTGGCACACGCCGTATGAGAACCTCCTTGACAGAATAAACATTGTCTTCCCCAGTATGCTCAAGGATCCCATAACTGCATCCTGAAGGCGACAGGACTTTGGAAAGGCGCTCAGAGAGTGATGCGCAGCAGTGTCACTGGAGACGACCATAATGAGGTGCCACCACTCCCACATGCAAACATCCAGCAGGACCATGTCATGTGTCACGTGGGGTGGCTAGTCTCATGGTAGTTTCCTGGCCACTGATGGAGACGGGCTTGCTGACGGCACCCACACAGGCTTCTGGCTATGGGTTAGCAGATACCACTGTAGGCATTGGCCGGGGCTGGTGACAATGCTAAGGGTCAAGAAAGCACCACAAAAGCAGCCTCCTCATACTGGGCTGGTTCCTACAGCGTTTGGCTGTCCCAGCACAAAACTCTGCTTGGGGAGAGAGCTCAGCCTGAAGCAATACACTTACTGAAGGTACACAGTGAGGATATCTCAGAGGGGATCATCTGTCTGAGGGTGCTCTCTTGAGCCTGTGCATCTCCTGTTCTCAGAGGGCACTGTCTCAACCGGAATTGGAAACATCTGTGGAAAAGTAAAAACCCGCTGAGATAATGATACTCTGGGTGAGGTCAGGGATGCATTCATCCCTAACCTCACACAGCTTGTGGAGGGAAGATTGCATGCACTATTGTAATATCCATAATGTGGTCTTGAAATAAATGCAATTCTTGTGCCTCTGTTATGAAGTATAGGTGAGGAAGCCCATGTTTCATGAGATGTATGAGGGCTCTGACCCACCTTCATTTGTGTTGCTATTTGTATAAAGTGAGTAATTGCAGTGAAGTGCCAGTCACATGCCTGTTGTGCTGAGAAGTCTCCAGGAGAGTTTCAATTAGGAGGCAGAATCTGACGAGCTGCAGTGTGGAAAACCTCGGGGAACCTTTCCCAGATTAGTCATAAGAGCCAGCCCTTGTACTGTGCTTGTCATCGGCACGTGTCAAAGTGCTCCTTAAAGCGCTGGCCACAGCACTTCCCTTGCACAGATCAGGGTCAAAGGCTTTCACAGGGTTGCCTGGGGGCCAGAGACAGAGCTTCTTTTCTGTCTCCAGGAGCAGTATCTTTGGCCTCTGCGTTGAACAGTTCATCGGTTCATGGAGAGATGTAAGAGTCCTGGCTGGAAAACAGCGAAGCATCCCTGACCCTTGCAGTCCAAAAGATAAAGGCAAATAAGATGTGATAATAAACAGTGCTTCAGGGCTACCTGGAGGGATTTCAAACACCCCTGTTGTCTTCGGGGAGATTTCATCGGTTCTCTTGGAAGTCAGCCACTCCTTTGCCTTCACCCAGCAGTGGTGTGCTCTGTGAAAATCTCCATCTTCTACCTGACTGCTGTTTCTTTCACTGCAGTGAGGGGCTGAGGCCATTTCCAGCACTGGACTTCCAATTAGGCACTGATACTCTGCTTCTCTGGTGGGTTTCAACAAGGCTCCCAGCTCAGCAGATCTTCTGTTCTGGTCCTCCTCCCATGCAGTGGAACTGAACGCTCAGCTGCTCTCTCCTGCCAGGGCCAGTGTCTTCCAGGGGTTTGCAGGAAGTCCTGACTCTCTTCATGAGCTTGGAGAGATGTCTCATGGCACATAGACTTTACCCCTTTCACCAGGTCCATCATTTTCTGGATGTTGGTAGTCTGAGGTTACCTCGTCCAGGTGGCAAGCAGGAATCGGCCTTCTGCGTGCAAGAGCAGAGATGCTGACAAATTAAATGACTCAGGAATTATGTTTCACTGTAAAGAAACCCTGATGGCTGCTTTTCTGTGCCTGTCTGTACTACTGCTTTCCAATGTCTGTGCTTTTCTATGCCTGTTACGTTGCTGCAGAGATTCCAGTTTGCCCTGAAGTTCAGTGCAAATGAATTTCAAAAGCTATTCCCCTGGATGCTCCTGTGAGCTCCTGGCGAGGAGGTTAGAGAGGATACAAGAGATGCCAGATGTCACACAAGCAGCAGAGAAGCAAAACCTCTCCTTGGGGTTTCTGTGTCATCTGAATTGACAATCCATGCCCTCTGTCCCCCACTAAACTCCCCCAGCTTGGGCATCCAGTGACCAGAATTTGCTCCAGCACCAGAGTCAGCAAAACAGGGCTGTTGGGAGAGGCTTGGTGACAGGGAGATTTCTGCCCCAGTGGGCAGGCAGGGCAATGATGTTCATGGCTTTATCTGGGGTCTGTTGTGTCTTGTAAACATGAAACGTTCAAAACTCTTCCCGCTTTCTCAGCTTGCAGCGTGGGGGGATGGAGGCTGAGGAAGAAAGCGATGAAAAAATATTTACTAGCCTAACTACTAAGTGAAGCCTCTCTAATGGAGAATTTAATCTCCAGGACATTGTTATCTCTGTTAGGTTTTCTGTATCTTAGGTACTCAATAAATAATTGCTAAAGTAATTCAGCATTTTCCTCTCAATCAGAAAACACAGCACCATGTCAGCTATCCAACTGCACTCTCATTCACTGCACAGAACCCAGGCAGGGGGGGTACCTGGGCGAGAAAACTCTGAAAGCTGGTCTGAAGCACAGGCCTGGAGCTTCACAAGGTGGTGGAAACACTCTGTGGCCCGAGACTGTAGGAATGGGGTAAGTAGGAGCCACAAGAAGACATCCACAGGGAAATGAGATCAGAAACAGTCATGGGATAGCAACCAGGTGTCGTGGTGCTCAGCTATGTCATGGAAACATCTACCTGATTCCCCAACACTGAACAAAGTGTCGTTTCTGTCTCTCCATGCCCTGGGGATCTTCCTCATGTCTTGCATTCTCCCTGGAGAGGTGTGGAGCCCTAACATTCACAGAGGTTCTTGTCTTCAGTGACAACACCCAACACGGCAGCCTGCATCAAGGCACACTTACCTTTCTGTTCTCTCCATCCCTTCCTTGGTACTCTTCCTGGGATGGACCCACTGGATCCTCCTTTGGCTTGCCCCCTTCAGCTGTGTGTGTCCCTTATCTATGCTGCATTCCCCCTCCTTCCAGTCCAATGTACCAGCTGTGTGGGGCTGTGCCCCCTCTCCAGTGGGTGCAGTCCCATATCATAACGCCCATTCAGAGGTATTTTCAGCCTCGTTGTATCTCAGATGGGAGAGTTTGTGCACTGGTATTGGAGGTCCCGGGTTCAGCTGGGGCTGCTGCCACTGTGATCCCACAGGGTCCGAATGCAGCTTTGTCCTCTCGTCCCTGTGAGATGTAATTCATCCCCACGTGCGACAGAACACTTCCATTCTGCCTCTTCAGACCTGGGTCAGGTTTAATACAGTCTGTGAGAAAGGCTTAAAACAGCAAGGTATGAGATTGAATTATGGTCTAATCTGCCACTAATAGAACCTGACCACCTCCATTATTCAATGTCAAATCACTGCATTTGCTATTAAAACACAGTGTGAACTTCCCTAATTTCTGTCGGGTTAGGACCATATCCATCATTCTTGCCTGAACCAGCACTAGGGCAGTGCAGATAACACAGACAAATTTAATGTGGTAAATTCACCTTAGGAAGCTTGCTCTAGCAGTACTGGGAAGGGAGGGGCTGGGCAGTCCTAGGAGGAAAAGGATGGATGATAGCAAGCTGCGGTTTGACATTGCAAGGGGTAATGAAATTGCACAGTGCCTCTTTAGGATGGGAAGGTCTGACTGGCCATTGCACTCTGATGGTCTGACTTAAAACTGTGCTCAGAGGGGAGGTGACAGAGGAGGGATTGGTCCCATGTTCTGGTGCAAGGGAAAGGGAGTGGAGTCACATAACCACAATGTCTATTTGTGTGGGTACACCACCCCATTGCAGCCATTACATCATAATGTTGCAGCTTCTTTTTTTATGGGCTGTGAACACATTTGAAACCAACTTGTGCTTTCTGCCCAGTGATGCCATTCATGGGAAAGCAAAGGTGTCATATCAAATTCTTTGCCTTGCTTGCTGGTTGGCATTGGTCTTCCATGTGGATAGATGCTCCCTGGGAAGGGACCAATTGAACTGCTTGTTTGCAACATCCTTAATTGACCCCGGAAGTCATCGTCAGACATCTCGAGAGTTAAACGAAGACTGCCTAACCTGGTTCAGTTGTGACTCATAACAGGATTTTAGTTCTTATTTACAGAGATGGAAAACAAGTCCATTAATAAACAACCTTTAGCAGAGACGCCTTGTTCATGTGCTATGTCTTTATTTTCTGTCTTTCTTCTATATCTGTACTAATTCTAGAAATACAGAGTATGAAACCAAATCTCTACCACACTGACCAAAAAAGGACAACTAGAGAAAGAAGAGCCCAGAGGCACACCAGGAGTACTGTAAACCATTATAACCATTTTCAAGGGTAAACAAAGTCTGATCACAATGGAGATTAACAGAATTAATTAGAGGGAAAAAAAAACCCTAAAACCAAAACCCCAAAAAACTTGTAATTACTAGGTCTAATGAGTTGACACTGGTGAAGGGGGACTTGTCACCATGGAAATGACAAATATTAGGAAAGAAATAGAAACAATTCTAGCTGGATAATGAAGACCTTATCTGGCCACTCTCTTCTCATTGCTGGTATGAGTCCAACCAGCATGACTGCCTTTGGAGAAGTTTATGTTTCACTCGTCTTTGCCTTCAGCATGGCTCCGTTGTTGCAAGGCTGAGGGAGAAGGCTTTGAGGATTCAGCTAATGTTCAAAAATTATAAATCGCTCTCATCATGATCATGTGGAGCAGTAAGTGTGTGAACATGTGAGCATTGCTCCTTCCAAAGGTGGATGCTCCAGGAATGCTGAAGGCTATCTGGATAAGCCCAGTGTTATAGAGCCTTCTCAGCTGGCAAACCTTCCTGTGTCTTTATTAGACCTTATCTGTGAGGATCCAGCACTGGAAAAGCTTTATCCCTCTTCCTAACTGCATTCTGGATGCATCCGCTTGTCATGATGACCTCTCTCCCCTGATCTCCCAAGTTTTTTTTCTGTCTGGGTCAAATACTCATGGTCAAGGAGAAGGACCACTTCGGCTTTCATCAAAACCAGCTTTTTCTGTATTATCAGTCCTTTCAGAGCTGCCATTTACACGTTCATCAGCTAGGTGCAAGAAGACAGTTGTTTAGGAATGCATCATGTCCACATTCTGGATCACCACTCAGATCCTGTTTCCATGATGCTCTAAACCCCTACCAGAGGATTTGGGGGTGGGTTGTGTACACAACCACCAGGCTTGCACACAGATGCTCCCCGAGGGACAGGTGAGGAATGGAGCAGACCACAGAGACCAGGAAACAGTGGGGTCATTCTCAACTGCCGTCTCCAAAGGACAGTCAAGCAAGGCCAGTCCCAGGAGCTCTGTTAAGGTATCAAGGAACCAGACTCTCACAGTGCTAAAGATAGTGTCAGAGATGTGTCCCCACAATAATTAGGAACATGCCAGGTTCTTACAGGTATCTTGAGACAGGCAGCCAGCAAGGAAGTTGGACACATCAGACTTCCTAGAATGGTGGGAAAGGCACTGCTGATCCGGTAGGAGCAAGGCTGGCCCTGCCACAGCAGAGCATCTGCTTAGAGTTGGACCTACGTCTGCACCCTCAGGAATGCACAGGCCACCAGTGACTGAAAGGATGCAGGCATCAGTGACAGGGCAAAGCTGCTGCAGCACTGAGATCCATGCTCAGATGTGCAGCTTCAAATCCCACAAGCACATACCTGCGTCTGCCTGATGGAAAAACTATGGAGACAGAGATAGCACAGGGTCTCTTCGTCTTTCTTCCAAGCCTGTCTTGAAAGTGGTAATGATGAACTAGAACAAACAGAGATCGGTGATGCTTCATAAAGACATTCCTGACACCTCCTACTAAATACTTGTGATGGGTTTGTTCAGCCATAGTCTTTGCAGTTACTGGGATAAGGCGGTCAGCCAAACCCAAAACCCTAGTGCCAGAGCATTGGGAGTCTATAAACTGTGATAGCTTGTACATGAGTAGACATGATACTGCTGTGCCAGTGCCGAGTGCGGAGATCTCCAGGGCAGTGCAGGGCCTCCACCATCACTGTCATCAGTGGGTGACTCTGTTCATGTTTTCTTCCTGCTCTTCAGGGGAGCAAGGAAGGTCTCACACAAAGCAGCATCACTCAGCAGCCCAGTGGAGAAGCATGTTAGACGTGCTCAGAGGAGCTGGTGAAAAACACCCACATCCAGTTTGTTAGCACAAAAGATGAGCCTGGTGACACAGCAGACCCTGATGAAAAGGTGCCATAATATATGTGGCAAATCCAGTGGAATAGGAAGTCAAAAGAAGGGTCTCTCTTTCTCTAGTCTCTCCAATCTTCACCTAGTTTGCCCCTTCTGGATTGTCCTTATTTGGTTTCTCGAAGGCTTGACTTTATGCTCTTGCAGGTCCTCCATTGCAAGTACTTCTGTGTGGACAGGATTGCACCTAAGGGAATGAGTTCTTGCTGGGGGCTAAGGTAATATTCCTTGGTGATGTGTTTTAGCTCAAGAAAAGACTGAGGTCAACATCTTGCAATTGGATCTGTGAAAAGCGATCTGATTGTCAGGGTCTGTTTGGATGGAACTATCTGGCTTCTTCCTGAATTGTGCTGGTAGACTGAGATTGGGGAGGATGTCCATTCATTCCTGCACCACCATCCGTGTGCATTTGTGAATACCAGGTGGATATAACTCAGCCAATGGATTTGTTGCTGTGTATAATTTTGTTGACAGAACTATATTGGCTTGCACACAATCCCGGGCATATCACCAGGCACGATGAGATGAGCAGTGCTCATTGCCCCTCGCCTCCAACCCTCTAAACATCTCAATTAAAAGGTGCCACTGAAGAGGGTTTTGTAAAGTGAGCCATCGAGTCTGAGCAGCGCAGTGTGCGGGACAAGGAATGCTGCGATGTCTGTGCGCTGCTCAATTATTCATTTCCTATTTCTGCATATACAAAAGGTTAATCCATGAGGCATCTGCCACACAGGGAAAGCAGCTCTTTGGAGACAGCTCCATATTATTTTTTTTTCCTAGTGTTTTTTCAAGCATTATCTCTCCTCTGTTTCTTCTGTTGCGGGGTGTTGGGGGAGGGAGCATGTAGGATAATGAAGAGCTTCCTCTTCCCAGGCAGACAGCTTGGGAAGAAACTTGATGTGGCTGGTGTAGGCAGGATGGATGACGATTACGAAAATGTTGGATTTTTACCATGAGAGTCCTCCACCTCTCTAGTCCTCACCTTCACCAAGCTTTATGTACTAGGGGAAAACCACCATCACTGGAACCTGTACCTCCTTCTTGTCACACTCCTGGGGAGGATGCTACATAAACCCACAAATGCTCCCATGTTCAGCGGTGCTGAGTAGATTTGTTGCCTTGTTAAGAAAGATGTCAGGCAGCCAGTCCTTTGGGCAAACTGCGCTGTGTCCTCCAGTTCACTCTGCAGAACTTAAGGTTGGGAGAGTCTGGCCTCATCCCCTGACATTCAATGAAATGGTGCTTATAAAGCATTTGGAGGAAGAAATTGCCACTTTTGCAGTGAGGCCAGGACACAAAACAAGGGAGGAGGCAACATAGCATGGCCAGTGCTACACTAGCCCAGGAGGAAAGACTTTTGGATTTTTCCTTGGCATACAGTGCCAGAGAAAACATGTTCTTCCATCAGAGCGGTTTGTGAGGCAGGGTTGCAGAGCTCTACCTCCTTCTCTGTTCCCTAAAATACGTATTTTTCCTTGATATCCAGGGACTTTGTGCTGCTGAACTTCCCTTCTGTTGGAGAACTCTAACAGGACCTTTGGAGAAGCTCCAGGAGACCTCCTCATGGCTGCCCTCCACTACGTTGTGGTGCCTGGGACTCAGGACGGGTTTCTTGTGCTCTGAGCTTCCAAGGACATGGAGGTGAGCAGAGACCTGGAGTGAAGGCTGCTCCCTGTGTCAGAGGCAGGAAGGGCTGTGCTGGCTTGTGCTTCACCCTGTGCTGTCCTCTGGGTCAATGGAGAGCTGGAGGGACACAGCCAGCCAGGTGTGACCTCAACCACCCATGGCCAGACCTTCTCTTAGTTGGCCAGTGCAGATCCTCAGGCTCTTCCATTATTCATCCTGCTGGTCTGATCTCATGGAGGTGGTTTGAAAGGTCAACTCAGTATTAACATGCTGAATGGGAAGATGCTATAGGCTGGAAATTGAGCCTGTCACACCAGAGTGATTCTCATTGATGGTGTTTGATTTGCCATTAATATTAATTGTAGTTTTTGAGGGACAGTCACAAAGATTTGCCGCATGTTAACTGTTTCAGGAGTATTTGCCATTGGAGAAACATAAATACTATCGAGAAGTTGTTCTTAAAAGGCTGAACTTCCTCCTGCATAGAGATGACCAAAGAAGAGGTGCCTAGTCCAACAGATGAAATAGATCCTGTGAGACATGCCACCCTCCATTCACAGGCCATCCCATTGCTCCCAGGATGGCATGGGAGGAAAAGGCAGGAATGTCCTGAAAACCATCACATTATCAGGCAGATGTGTGGGGCACACAGGCAGCAGCTGGGTTTCTGGCCGCTGCTGTCCCAGTGCCATGCAGTCCAGAGAAGGGTACCCTGGTAACTCAGGATAACCTGTATGAAGCCACCGTACTGGGTCTTTTCCTGCCACAGGACACCAGGGTGTGCAAAAAGGCACCTTGCAAAGAGTGGTCCTCCGTTCCCAAAGAGCCCAGTCACTTCTGTGTGGGTCTGTGATTTCCACAGTGCACTTCTACCTGTCCTGCAAGAAGTAACTTCATGGCTGGAGGCCACATCCACCCTCTTTTCAATGATGGGATGGTGCTGTTCACAGAAATGGCAGGGTGGGGGTGAGGGGGAGGGATTTATAGCAACAGTGGGTTGTGAATTGCACCACGGAGGGATTCTTTTCTTTACCCACAGTTATTGAAAAGTAAGATTGTTTGAAACTGGTTGTCTAGGCTTCTGTATTCCACTGAAGAACAGCAACAGCTTCAGGTCTACACTCATAAGGACTGTTTTTTGGAAGGGACAAACCATCCCTTGGAGGAGCCAGTATGTCCTGCTGGTCAAGGAAGAAGTGCAGATGATGTGGTTGGATGAGTCACCTCATTTTTAAATGGCTACAAGCGTGAAAGGAGGTAGCACTTCTTAGTCATTTGGTTGACCAGAAATACTTGTAAACTTTCACTGGTATTTCTTAAAAAATCTGAGGGGAAACACCCAGGATGAGTAGATGTTTCCTTTTGGTCTTTCTGTAATGAGAAGTTTCTCCTTTGCATTATAAACAAATGTAAAATGAGGATCAAGCAAAACCTAAATGAAATTACCAAGAAAAGGAAAGAAAACTTGTCTCTGCTAATAGGAAAGATTGACCAAAACTGTAGGGTAAACAGGCATCCCTTCTGTAGGAATACAGAACTTTTTCAACTTGGAGCTGGCCAAAAGGGACCCCAGTTAAGCCAAAAATAAGTGTTTTCTGCCAGTCTGCTACAAGTAGAGCCTGAGAGATGTCTGGGATGGAGGGGATGTGTCAGTCAGCTTATGTCATATTACCTAAGAAACACCATTTAAGAAAGATTTTTACATCTGGCTTGGGGACTTTGACAAAAATCCAAAGTTAAGCTTCAAAGTATGCCTGGAGGGGACTATTTGTTCTGTCATTGTCGCAGACAAGAGTCTGGTGCTTGGGTGAATGTTGTTTGTTTTAGCAAAGCTTTTAATCTACAGGCAATTGAATAGATGCAACCTAGACAGCTGTTGAAAAAACACTTGAAGATGTGCAAGGTACAGGGGCTAGAGACCTCGACTTGGGGCCGGAGACAAATCCCACCATACCATTCCTGAGTTATCTGTGTCTTTATTCTGTCTATCTTTGCCATCTGTTTAAAGGAAGGTGGAGAACTCTGCCCTAAACAGTATTACCAGTACATTACTATAATATTTTCCTGTGCAGAGAACCAAACTTTAAATTTACCTGATTTTGACAGTGAAAGCAAATGAAATGTTCCTGGTCCAGTCTGTAATTGAACACAAACATAGCCTATGAACTGGATAGGCCCTTAGCTGCCATGCAAAACCTGGACTATCACCTTCAGGAAGACCCAACCCATTGTTGCACACGGGAGAAGATGGACCATGGACTTCTCCAGATTTAATGGTCTGGCATTCATAGCTCCAAGGTCCAGAGCTGAACAGGGAGGAGACCTGATATCCTCCACAACACTGCTTCTTATGGCCATTTTGCCAAAGCTTAACACTCACCCATAAGTAAGTTAGGGAGATGAAGCTGAGGGAGGGAACGCTGATTTCTGCTCCAAGACTGGCCAAATAGTTTAGAGGCTGAGCATTTCCTAATTATGAAACTGGAGATGCTAATACAAGTGAGTATTAGTTAACACCCACTTCATTCCTGATGTGAAGAAGGGCTTGATATTTTTGTGACTATTGCATGTTGAGTTGTTTTTCCCAAATGCTGTGGACAGCTTCTGATGTCCTACCATCCCAGGAAAACTGTTGTGTAATTAATGGAGAATCAGGAAAAATGTCATGGAAGAGCTAATGCAAGAACTACAGGAGAATCAATGAAATCTGAGAGATTCATACAATCAAAGAAAATTATTTTCATACAGTGGGTGTTGAACAAAGGAAGTCCTTTGTACAAGGAGGTATCGAGGCCAAGAACAGAGCAAGATTTGGGACGTGAGCAACATTTGCATGCACACTAAGAGCTGTCAGTGCTAGTGACAATAACTGATCTGAAAATGCAAAGGTGAGCACAAATTCATGACAATGTCATGATGTCTGAATATTGGAGGCCTTTAATATCACATCAGGGATATGAGATCAGGGTCTGAAGAGGAAGCAATGCAAGGCTGTTTGCTGGGTCTCCTGGGTCTCTTGCATCACCTGCTGAAGCTGGCCTTTGGACAGGGTGCTGCATTCAGAGAGGCAACATGGCAATTGATATTTATACAGCACCTTTCCAATCCACCATGATTTGCCTGGTGAATGCACTCAGATGGGCAGAAAAGAATATTTGCTGCATGTCCTAATGAAACAAAATACCTTGTGGAGATTCACACAAAATAACTCTCCTTCCAGACTGTTCAGACTCTTACAAACCCCTGTGGTTTAACCGGGAGATGTGTATTTCTACCCAAGCATATGCAGCTAGGAAGGATGCTCATTTTCATGCCACTCTAACCTGCATATTAAGCACACATGAATCCTACTCGCATGCACAGGAGAGACCTAAGTGGGGCAACATCACAGAGAATCACAGCAAGTCACAGCCCTCTCCTGTCTCCCCAGCACGCACACACCCACACACATTTGAATGCAGGATTTTCTGCAGGTATTAAGTTCCTCTGGGTTTATCTGGGAGCAGGCTGCTCTAGTTAAAATAACACTGTGCAGCAGAAGAGAAAATAAGATGTCACGGCAAACTAAACATCTTCACTTTCACAACATACTAAAAAGCTCTGGGATGAGTAGAGATGGGTTAGTGGCAAAGGGACCATGCAGCCCTGCCTGGCCCCTTGATGGGTGGGTTTAACCGGTCATGCATTTCTATCTTGTCGTCATTCCTAGGCAAGAGCTGGATGAGATGGGCACAGGCCAATCCTATCTTCTATGACATCTTTAATTTTTGCTACTAAAGAATACATTTCATTTGCAGTAACATCTTATTTTCTGTTCCACTGCACAATTTTATTCTAACTAGGGTGGTTTTCTCCTGGATAAACTCTGAAGAACACTCTAGCTTTCTTTTCAGTAAGAAGAGCTTTGGAAACCCTGATTTTATTTATTGGTTCATTTTATTTCCTGTTCTTTTTCTGCCATGTTTAGTATGACTGAGTGACCAATTCAATAAAAAATGGAAAACTTGTGCGGATTGTGTAATAAAGCAGAGCAGGTTACTGAAGGCTCTGTATTATGCTTTCAATATTCTTTACAAAATACAGATCTGAAATAGAGATATGCTGAATAAGATGGGTCGCTGATATTTCATTTCAGTTCATATTACTGCTATGAATAGGAACAGTCACCAGTGTATATCTTCTGAGACATCCACAGGGAATACACTCTTGGGAACAGCCCTGTTGTTCCCTGTAAATACAAACCAGACCCTCGGAAGTGCTCCTCTTCAACCCCGTGAGATGAGACTGCAAGATCTTTGGGGCAGGAGCTGCCATTTGCAATAAGCATTGCATAGTGCCTGGTGTGAAGGCAACGTCCCTCCTTCTCTTGGGATGGAGTCATACCGACAATACCCCTTCCTGCTGCAGCTCCCTTTCCCCTCTCAGATGAGGCTCACCCCACATCACCCCACTGCTCCATTTCCACTACCAAGGAAACCCCACAATGATTAAACAGAATGCTTAGTCCAATAAAGACATTTCTGCCTGTGTGTATGGTGTTCGTTCATGCAATATGGGTTTTGCTGAGAAATCCATCCCAACTCAGCATGTCTCCTCCACTGCCTCCATCGCTGACAACATTCTGCACACAGTATTTGCTTTATTTTCCCTTTGCTGCATTGATATTGAAGGTTTAGTGCAGCAGCTGCTTGTGTCCAAGGGGAAAGGATAGTAATGAGGTTGTTTGTGTAAGGGATAATGCAACTGAGAGATCTGCAGAGGTGGGCACCACCTTGGTAGGGGAGCACTGATCATACATAGGACAGGGGGAAGCTTATTTTCACCTTCTTTTTGTAGGAGTTGGCTAAGACAGAGTGTGGTTACAGAGCAATCTTACTTCTGCACAACAGAACTTTTCTGGGTGTCGTTTCCAGGTGTGTTCTGCCCTACTCCTGCACGAGCACAATGGTAGCACTGCTCTGTACAGGTAAAAAGTTCAGCAGCTTATGGAGAAAATGTTATCCCCCAGCAGCTGCTCATGAATTCTTATGTGCCAGCAGCAGTGCATGAAGCATTCTTTGTTGTAAGATAAAATCTGACAGAAAAGCATAGCTCCTGACAGAAAAATCTGATGCAATTAAGTTTCTGTGCACAGCTCATAAACTTTGATATGGCAAATAATGGCTAAAATTGATCTTAAATCCAACATTAAAAAAAGTACCGAAACCCCCCACGTTCCACCAAATCGACTTCAGGTATCCATCTATGCTGACTCTGTGTAGGCAGGTCATGTTTTTCTTTTAAAGAGAAATATT
Organism: Eurypyga helias; assembly: GCF_000690775.1. Classification (NCBI taxonomy): domain Eukaryota; kingdom Metazoa; phylum Chordata; class Aves; order Eurypygiformes; family Eurypygidae; genus Eurypyga; species Eurypyga helias. The sequence goes on along the minus strand of NW_010230280.1, from coordinate 80,600 downwards.
AGTCAACAAAGAAAAAAATAGGACAGTGTGGATAAATTCCAGGCAAAGGCCAATTTCTAGTACTGCATATTAGCGAAACTAATTCTGGGGAAAAAGCTGAACAAAAATTACATAGGCTAGCTCTCAGAAATTTCTTGGGTCAGCCACATAAGGGAAACCAAGGCCATATGCCAGATTTTGTCACCAATTTAACTCATAGCTTTAACTAGGAAGTTGCTACTGGACACCTTTGTCTCTCTGCCGTGTTTGCATCTTTGATGAAAAGCATGCTTTGGAGACAAATTAAGATTTCTTGCTTGTGCCATGTGGGTCAGGGGAGCAGGTAGGAAATGGGGACAACTGCCACCAGAGACAGCAACATGGTCCTTGCTGGGAGAAAACAGATAACAAGCACCAGCTGGGGACCAAGCATGGCCCTCATACTTTTTACAGTACATAAAACATGGACCATGTGAGCATCTTGAGTATGAAACAAGATAATCTGGAGAGAGAGCAGGACATTGTGAATATTGAAAGTATCAAACCATTGCACAAAGCAGATCTTCCTCTAGTCTTGGGATAAACCCCAATATTTTCTGTTTCCAGCAGTCAGGGATGGGGTAGGACAATCTGATTCCTGGTGCACTCCTTTATCCCAACTTCTAATGCTGTCCAAGTAAGCTGAATGCCAGCATTTGTGGGACAAGCTACTTCAAATATGAGCAAAGGCATCCAAAGTTGACCCAAGACCATTCAAATTAACTGAACTGCTAACAACATGAAAGAGAGACTAATGAAAAAATAATACAATAATATTTGGAAGCAATCTCAGATAAAGGAGGAGCACAAGATTCCCTGTCTCCATGCATGCAATATTCAGGGGAATTTTATTTCCACTGCTGTGTGCCCATAGCCTAAGAGTCACTGTATCACCCCATCGCTGAGAGGTGAAAACAGACACCTGAGCAAAACCTGCCTGTAAAGAGGAATTTCCTCAGACACCGCACTTTGGAGATGCCAAATGATCCTATTACAGACTTATCAAAGCAGTGGGGATTAGTAGAGATAAAACAACTTTCAGTACGGGTCTCTGCCTTTCTTTGCTCTTTTGTTTGTCTAAATAGATGTTTTGGTGAGTGCAGAGAAATAATAGGAGGCAATTATTTCTTCATGTAATGTTCCATGTTTGGTTTTGTAATCCTTCAGTTCCATTTATTTTCATTTTAAGCAAAAAAGTTCCCCCTGGAATATTATAATCGCCTTTTAGATTTCCACCACACTCTTCCTGCAGAAGGGCTCCTGGCTTTGTATGCACCTGATGGCAATGCAAGGTTAGCGGTATCCCCAGGGCTTGGGGCATTGAATGCCCGTTGTCTGGGCTGCAGTGCTGAGATCCAGACACAAAACAGCAGGAACAAATCCACCCAGCAGCCCAGCACAGAGAACTCCCTCGCTAGCATCCCTCAGTGGCATCCGTAGCTCAGCTCTTTTCACCTTCAGGAACCCAGAGAGGGATTTTGAATGGCATGGAAGAAGCAGAGGAAACCAGAGGGCTTTTCAAAAGCAGCTTTTCAACGCCTTTGAAAAATCTGACCTTATCTGAGCTTTTAATCAGCTTTTAGACCCTGAAAATTTCTATCCATCCTCTCCTTAGTAGGTGATCTCTTCTAAAATCTCCTTAGAAAGATCTAGTGGGGGGTTCACTTATGCTTTCCTCCATTTCCTCGCCTTGTCCCTCCAGCCTCTCCTTAGGAGAAACAAGGAGATCACTGAGAAGCACCACGGGCCCCTGAGTGCCATTAAGGGGGGCCACTGGGGTATGGAGCTATGGGATTTTTTGGGGTCTAGATTTTGCCCCAGAAAATCTCTGTCACATAGTTCTGCAGGTAGCACCAGGGATTAAAAGTACTACTAACGAACTACTACTAATACTACTAAAACTGAGATTTTTCTATTGAATGCCTCCCCAGAGGCTGAACAGACCCTTTACTGGGAGCCTCAGCACTCAGGTTGCAGGAGATGATGACTGGTAGATTTTATAGCTGGGGCTGTCATATGTGTTGTGCATCTGCTGATTGAGGCACTCTAGGAGCGGGTCTACTAACTTGGTGTGACTGCTCAGGTCATGAAATCTCATCTTTGCTCTGGAGAAAAGTCATAACATGCTTGCTTCCGGAAGCACATAGCCCATGACTGAGAGCCAGAACTTTCTGAAGCACTTTTGCATTCTGTGAAACTACCACCTTGCACCAAAAAGTAAAAAAAAAAATTCATCTGTTTTCTCCCTCCACTCTTCAAGTCCCTCAGGAAGGGATGTAGGAATGCAGAGCTGTCTGGTGATTGGGTACCCCTATAACCAGAATGATCAGATTGCAAGGTTTAGGCATATTTAACTTTTGCTCATATCACACAGGTGACTGACTATAATCACAAGAATATATGCATGACCCTGTGTTGCCATGCTATAAATATGAGCATGTTGTATAGAAGCTGGAAAGGAAGGACATGTTTAAGTACTTTGTTTCTCAGGGCCTTAAATGATGGACAGAGAATGGATGAAGGTGCCATGGATGGGAGATCATCCATGGTCAAGTGGGAGGCAGAGGGTTGGTGCCTGGTGCACTGTTGCATCTCCAAGATGGTGGTGTTCATTCTCCAGATCCATCTTGCAGCTTGGTCTGGAGGGTCACCAAACCAAAAAGGTCCACCCAAAGCAGGGATGTGAATTTTACCAATATGACCTCTGTATCTATTCCAACACAAAGGCACCTCAAGTGCTTGACCTATGAACCTGTTTATGCCACGATTTGAGGAAAATGCCACTCCTAAAGGCAACAGGCTTGTGGACTCTTAACTTCAGCGCAGGGATGCTCCCATGGACATTAAACATAGGTGAGCGCGCTTGTTTTTCTGAGCTGAAAGGGCTCCTCCACTTAAGATTTTAAAATATGAAGAGTAGATTGCTTGTTCTGCCTGGAGTGTCTTTGTTCCATTTGTGCAAGTTAGTTTTGTCTGGCCGTGTAAATCCTGCAGCTGGTCCTGGGGAATTACATGGGCCAGCACTCAGCGTTGGCTTGGTGGGCTTTCTCTTCTCGCTCCTACGCCGACTGCGGTAAACAAACCCGGGTGCCTCGGCTAAGTGTTCATAGCAGATTAAACACCAAGCCTGAACCGATACTTATTGACAACAGCTTTCGGAGCAAAGAGAGGACAGGTGACAATATTCAAGACATATACATAATAAAGCTTTGGAGAAGTGTGCTTGGGATCTGGAGGGGGGGAGGAAGGAGACGGGGAAAATAATGCATAATTCACAAGGCAAATTAATCAGTCCTCTTTCCTCTGCCTGTTGCAATTATATGGAACATGAGTAATCACCAGGTTGCTATTTTTTATTATTATTTTTATACTGTGAGACTAAAGAGTGAGGACGGTGATATTTGAGTGAGGACGAGCTGAAAGCTGCAGTCACATTTAGAGTGGTGCCTCACCAAGATTTCTATCTAGTTGTGCTTTCATTGTGGAAAGGGCTTTTTTTTTTTTTTTAATTCTTTCCTCTTTAGATTGGTGGGGAGTTGCGGAAAAAGGAGGGCGGGGGTTGGTGTGCGTTAGAGCAGAGAGATTGGGTAAAATTATTTTCCTTCATGCTTGGCTAGGCCTCAGTGTGAAAGAAGGGTACCCAGCTTAGGGCTGGTGGGAGATTGCAGATAAAAGCAGCTTCATTTCTCACTGACCTTCCATGCGTTCGGCCCGGCCAGGGGAAGGCGGGGGAAGGAACAATGAGAGCCACCTCCAGAAAAACCATCCCGGAATACCCACACCGGGCTCCGGTGAAACGAGGTGGGGAAAAAACAAAAGCAAGAAGCAGGGCTTCACCTGGAAAGGCTTTTGATAACTCCCGTGGGAGGAGAGGCATGGAATGGGGAGCAGAGGACTGGGATGAATGTGGCTGTGGGGATGGGGAGCCCCCGGGACCTGTGGCAGGGGGGGATCCATGCAGCCATCAGGGCCACGGTCCAGAGGCTTTCAGAGGCCTAAAGGAGTCAAATCTTAAAGCAGCTGGACAGTGTAAATAAGTCAAATCCAGGTCCCCATTCAGCAACAGATTTCATCCAACACTCAACATCCATTAGCAAGGATAGATGCAGGTTTGAAACACATGAACACCTCACTCACCCCACCTTTGTACTTCAAGACCCCTTGGAAAACATACATTTTGTATCTTAGGAGGAAGCAAGACTTTGCATTACACTGAATGGGATGTGAAGTGAGCCAAGGGGCTGATGACGGATGCAGGGTGCAGCTGGTCCTGCTTGGCACAGGTGGAGGGTGTTCACCATGGGCCTGATGGGCTTAAATAGGGCCTCAGCAAGGCTTTCTCCTCTTTGCTTGAGAGTGTTGTTGGGGCTGGGTGGATCCCTCCTGGAGGTAAGGTATGCTTGCCTCTCCTGTATGCCCTGGGTGGGAGGTGTTTCTTTATGCAGACCTGTGGTAACCACTTTTTTTTTTTGTCTAGCAATCACATTTTCTCTTCCTTTTCTTTTGTGCAGTATGAGACCAATCTGGGAGAGTTCTCTGAGGAAGCTTTCACAGTTATCACAGTAGCGGAAGTGTGTCTTAGTGGGTCTCTGGCAAAGTTTCCTTGAGATGAGCTATTCTTCTTGTAAGGATGGTTAAATCTGCTTATGGTAAAGGTAGACCTGAGTCTTCTGAGGTGGAAACTGCTGTAATGCTGCTGTGTTCGTATGAGCAACCTGTTTGTGCTGTGGCATCAAATCTTAGTGCTGTGGGTTGCTTTGTTTTCCTTTTTCATATCCCTGAGCAGCTGGGGTGCTTCAAGTGGGAAGGGAGGGAAGGGCTGTGTTGCACTGAGTATAGCCTGGCTATAGGCTCTTAGATTTTGGTGTCCTTATGGTGGAGGCAAGCACATATTGCTCTTGCCTTGTGCTTTTCTCTGCTGTGGTGACTGCCATGAGCAACTCCTAGTACTTCTATGAAGATTGCATGCTGGGATTCACTTAGTGATTTCCTTATCAAGTGCCTTTAGACTACAAAATCTCTTTCTTACCCCAGATTCTAGGCTTGTCTCTCCACTTTGTATCATTTCCTCCAGCACCTGAAGGTTCTGATGGCAATTTCAAATCCTAGGCAATGACAATGTAGCATCATGATCCTACTGCTCCCAACACCTCTGCAAGCCTAGTTAATGCTTCTGGAATTGCTTAAGTGCTGCTATTGTTATGGAGCTCTTTTGCACCTTCTCCATAGGACAGTTGTGTGCATTTGCAGTTTTTCAAAGAATTGAAGGGGGGTCTGGAGGTTTGGGTGGGGAAGAGCTTGTGACATGAGAATTCCTTCCTTTTACCTACCTAAGGCTCAAAACCCAGATATACTGTATATCAGCATCTATGCTGGTGTACAGACTGTGGCGGTGGAAATGTTTCCTTGTTATTTTGCTGTGTTTGTAAAACCAAAGAGGGAAATAACCCTTTTTTTAAACTTAAATTTCTATGGACATAAGAGGTTCGTCAGACTTTGGTACTGCTCTGTGAAGTGCCTCTAATCAGATGACTGTTTAGCTGAAATACTGGAGTTACCTTCCAGGTTTCTGGCCTCTGGTGTAGTCTAGCCAGTGGATGGTCCCAGGATATATTGGCCAGCACTGCTGGTCAGTGCAATTAGAAAGGTAGGTCTCTAATTAGACAGCAGACACCTTTTTGGATGATGTTATATCGGGGCCAGGGAGGAAGAGTTTTTTCTTTGCTTGTTTATAAATGGTGCTGGTAATCAGGAGCCTATTTCCTGGTAATCAGGAGCCTATTTCCTGAATTTTTCTTTGAAATGCCACTGGAAGTTGAGCAACTAGCTCCCTGTGAACACCCAGGTTGTTACTTTCATGAAACTTGCAGTATTATAACTTTAAACATAAACATCAGGTACATTTCAACTAACTTCCTTGCTGAAGCTTTTCCAAGAAACTTTATTGTGCCTTCTTCAAAAGGCCTGCATGTGAAAACTGTGAACAGATGCATGCTCTCAGACAAAAAGCCTGTCACACAATGGTTTCTGTATACAAGATGAAAGGTGTAACACTTCCTTCTGTTCCTACCGAGTGCGCTTGCAGAAGAACCAGCCTACTGCCATCAAGAGCTAGGCTCTGCTTGTAGGCATCTTTGAACTACCCAGGTGCTTGTGCAGGACTAAGCTGAAATAGGGTTGTGGGGAGGTTTGAGCAACCTGCCCCATGCCAGAGACTGCAGGGAGGTCCAGGGTTGCAGGTGAGTCACCTCCTTGAGCTGCTCTATTCTGCTGAGCTGTGCGATACCCACTGCATGTTTCTTGGCTCCTGGTAGTTCTTGGACTCTTTTAGACTCCTCTAAATTTGCAGATTCCTACTGTTTCAGTTCCTTTGTTTTCCCCCTTGACTGCCCCTGACATCAGAACATGACAAGGACCAGTCCAGTGAGTCCTTTAGCAAGAAAAACATGTGGAGTAAAAATGCTTTTTTTCCCTTAAAAGAGGCTCATAATTTCTCCAGAGTGTAAATTGCACCTGCTGGTCTGTTTTCTCATACCTTGGCTCCATGAAGTACTTGAGCACAGTTCTAACTTGAATTGCACAAGTTCTCCTCCTGCTTGGCTTCTGGGTGACTCATGGGTTTCTAAGTTGGTCACATCCTCCAGTGTTCTGCAGAATTGAATGGAGCCTTTCTTTCTCTCCAGGCCAAGGATGAAGAATCAGAACTAGTGTCAAACAGGCAGCTGGTTCTTCGGCGTCTCACCACACTGCTTTCAAAACCTACCCAAGCTCATGTCAAAATGTTCTGCTTTGGAAGTTGCATTATGGTTTTGTTTGACAAGCAGAAGTAGAGATGTGCTAGGTACTTCATAATGTTTCATGTGGGAAACAGTTTAAGATCTTTTTAGTTTTAAAAAAAAAGTGTTTTCTCAATGCCTTGTTAACCTTTTGCTGCCCAGCTGGAGGGAAATATTCCTGCATACCTGAGTTTGCCTCAGCCTCTCTTTCCAGACCTATAAAGGTACTAGAGGCAGTGTTAAGAGCCTTCATCTTGAGTTAAGTTAGAGACACCCTTTCCATCATGTGCTAAAGCTGGTGGACTTAACCAGCAGTAGAGCCTGATGATGACCCTGAGGTGGGGCGCAGTGCCAGGGGGAGCCTGCTTTGCCTTCCGCACCCTCAGCACCAGAGATATCAAGTGGGCTTGTAGGACCAAGGGGAGGTTTTCACTAGTCTGTAAACTCAGACCTACATGCTCAGAGGGTTACTTCCCTCTGGTGCTTTAGGGTTTCCAAGGGAATTTTAGCTGTTCTCAGCATTTCACTTGAGCATCTTCTCAGAAGCCCAGCGAACTCCTTTGTCCTGTTCTCTGCAGACACTGGGTTTTTCCTCCTGTTCTTTCTGGGCTTGTCTGATTAAGGTGTCTGCTCAGTCCTGCATATGAAACACAGCACACAGCCTGAATTTATCCTGCTCTTTCTGCACAGGGAAATCGTGCAAATACCTCCTGCTTATACCATCTTTCACTGTAGGAAGAGAACACTGAAGTCAGGTTGTACCTTGGGAAGCAATTTTATTAGAGGTGCATGTGCTCTGCTCCTGCTTCTTTTAGGTCCTGAAGACAAACAGAAGTAGTTGTTTTCTTCGCCTCACCATATAACCTGGGCAGAGCATGTGGGGCCCTGAGACATAGGCAGCAGGGCAAATGCTGCTGTTGTTTTCTGAACTTGTTCCCTCTTTTAAAACCAGCTGACTGCCCTGTTCCTTTACCCCACAAGTCCTATCTAATGTCAGGAAAGCCTTCTAGCTAACATAGTTTTCAAATTAAAAAAAATTACTTGTTATCCATCCAATTTCTATGAGAGGAAATTCTATTAAATCCCCAGAAGAAAGTGCATTATAGCTGTACTTTCAGAAGCAGACCCTTGAATAAACTTTTTTAGTTATTTCATGTAACTTCCATTATGACTGTCATTATGAAGCAGATGAACATTTTCTTGAACAATTAGATGCGGGTGTGTGGAATAAAGAGTGTAGTTCGCCTGAGATCATTGAAACCTATCTGTTTGGGTGAATCATTTTCTTCTGACTAGGCTGCCCATAATAAGCTTTTCTTCTCTGGCTTTGTCTTGTTTCCCATTTCAGTCGGCCACAATGCCCGAGGAATTGAAAGAATGTCTTTCCCCATGTCCTTGTGCTGCGACTGAGCCTGGCAAACAAAAAAATAAAATATTTTTTTAAAAAAAAGCAGAAAAAGAGAAGGAGGAGGCAGAGCAGATTGAAAATAAAGCAATCACTGTTCCTTGTGGTGATGGTAACTTGGGGCATGAGGGCCTTGAGAAATGTCATGGAGTAAAGGATGGGAGATGGACTCTTTCCACTCCTGACTGGGAGCGAAAACACATTCAGGTGCATAAGACATGGCACAATATTTCCTGTATTGATTTGACAGCTGTATCGGGTGGAACCACTTGCAGGTATGAGGATGTCCAGAAGACCTTATCTCCTGCTTCCATGACTTTAGTAATCTATGTTAGTAAGGTTCTCCTGGTGGGAAATCAAATTCAGCTATCTAGTGTGCGAAACAAAGTTAACACCTGGTGTACAGGGCTGAGCCCAAGGAGAGGAAATGGTATGTAAAAAAACTTTATAAATACCAGGTATCCTCTCGTCATCTTTTCTGTGTCCACATCCCACGGTCTGGGATTGCTCACAGAGATGTAACGAGCTTAGCTTAATGCTTTGCTCAATTATTACCTGACAGAATGGTATGTAAAAAAACTTTATAAATACCAGGTATCCTCTCGTCATCTTTTCTGTGTCCACATCCCATGGTCTGGGATTGCTCACAGAGATGTAACGAGCTTAGCTTAATGCTTTGCTCAGTTCATTATTACCTGACAATTTTTCTTTGGAGCTAACTAGGAGGTTGCTGTGATTCACAACCAGGCTCTGCTGCTGATGTGTCTGGCAGGAAGGAGTCCCAGGAGGCTCCAGTGTCTGTCCTGGAGAAGGCATCTCCTCCTCAATGTATCTGTCTCTCCCTAAGGGCAACAGCTTTATCCTGCACTTAAAAGTGCAGCTTACTCTTCCCGTACCTCACAGACTGCTTTAGTGACTCCAATTTCAAGTGGATCAGCCTGAATTTCCTCCTTTTGATGGCTGTGTCTTGAAGCATGCTGTGAAGTCACGACTGTAACTCACGCTTACAGGAGCGGGTGCTGTGAATCTCCCCCTCGGGGAGCTTATAAAGCAGTTAGGTGTTTTTTTCCTGCACAGACAATGTACATAAATATACCTGGATAATGAGGGATGACTGATAATACAGGCAGACTTTTGAGGATGTTGTCACTTGACAAACAAGTAGGTTTGTAGTGGGCTAAAGCCATATTTCCATTGTTCATCCAAAATTAAACATCAGCCTGCTAGACGATCCCTTGCTGGTTTACCTCTCGTTGCAAGCAAGACAACAGCAGTACGGCTAAAATTCATGTCTAGTGGCTAGGACTGTAAGTGTTCATTTCCTGGGGTGGTTATCACCCAAGTCCCTACGCAGTAGCTTGATATTTAGTCCGTACCCCTGCAAATTATATGGAAATCTCCTGGCCACTTCGAAGAATGCTTTGTATATCAGTTTGCAACTCAAGAAATTGCTGGAGAGTCTAAGAAAATAAAGAGCTTTCTTTAGTTCTTTTAAAACAGCAGAAGCAGCTGACTTGGGGTCTGCCCTGGGCTTCTTGTGGATATATATTATCAGGGATTGAATTGAATGGAAGCTATTGGAGAATGTGAGGCAAGGGAAAATGTTTTTATAAGAAAAAGAAATGACAAAACTTAGGGGAGAAAGCAGAGAATGTGAGACCTTGAACCGAGTCTCTTTGGGGAGGGGGAAATAAAAAAAGGAAAAAAGTGCCCGCTTGAATAATAGACTAACTAGCGACCTTGAACATATATGGTGTGCATAATAAGAGTGAAACAAAGGAACCTCTGAATATGAGGCGTTCTTAGACTAGAGAATAATAATCACAAGTGGCAAATTAAAAAAAAAAGGGAAGACACATAACAGAAGTAATGGGGACCTGAACCAACCTGAGATGAGAGAAATTACTAAAGGGGTTTAGCAATAGGCTGGGCTCATGAATGGCCTAGTTACTGCTTGCAGCAAAGCTGAGCTTTGCTTTCTGCTTCAGAAGGATTTTATTGATGTTTTATTATCTTTGCCTATGTGTGAACTCTACTTCCTTCTCAGACTGTTGGCCAAATTTGTGGAGGGGTGTGGGGAGTTTCCCAGCTCAGCAGTTCTATCCAGCCCTCCTTGTGATGCAGCCTGGCTCCAGCACAGTGGCTGGCAGGGCATGGTGACACCCATTGATGCTGTGGGGTGACATCAGCTCACGCTAGTGAGGGATGTGGATTGATGCTCACCATGGGGCTTGATGGATCTGTCAGGGTCAGTGGGTCTGTGGGTTCCCACTGACAAGTGATAATGCTCCTGGTTTTTACTAGCAATCTGCATAGTTGGTGGGAGCTATAATGCACCTCACTGAAATAGCAAGGTGTCTCATACTGCTTTCTCAGTCTATTACAGCCGCTCAGATGAGTGGTGGCCACTTAAGCCAACTTCACTGCTTGTGGATTGTCCATTTCTTGCTTTCTTACTTTATTGTGAGTGCAGGTCTAACACAGTGCTCACCTGAAGGCAAAGTCCCTGCCCACACTGTAGCTTCCCAGGCTCTTTTTCACACTGGATATGAATGGTGCAGGATATTTAAGTCCAACAGTGAGATACCTTGCGCTTTTTCTGACCAAATCCTGTATGCTGTAGACCCTTTGTAGTTGTCATCCACAGCTGCTTCTGATTTGACTTGAATACCTCCAGGAGTGTCTTAAATGCCTTCTCCAGATCACCAGTGATGATGACTCCCTTCTGAAATGGTTCTCTGCGTGTACCCCTAGTTTGGTTTCTTCTCAATAGTCAGAATTATTGTTGCTGGTGTCTGTCAGTTTGAGATCTACATTGCAAGATTTCCTCCCAGATCTTCTCTGCCTGTTATTTATGAAGTTTACTTTAGCTTCCTTCAACCCTCCTGTCCTCAGAGCTTGTGAGTTTGTCCTCCAGAATGCTCTTCTAATGCTGCTTCATGTGCCGTGGATGCATGTGTCCCCTACCCACTATGGTTGGGCTGTCTTTGCCACCTCCCAGCTCCCTCACCTTCCCAAAATGGGACCATATGAGAACAGATGCTTCTGTTCAGAGATGGGATTTGTATGGACCTCTGTGCTATGGAGGTAGATATCGCTGCCTGTGTGCATGTGGCTTGCATGCGGGAAGATCTTGGCTGTGTCTCTGCCCAGCCCTAGAAAATGTGCACAAGGGAGATTGTGGGGCCAGATATCTCTTCCTCTCCCAACCCTGGCTGAAGCCACTGATGACTGGTTATAGAAACCTCTCAGCCACACTGATGTGGCTTCGACCAAGCTTTGCAAAGTCAACAAGGTTGGAATTTTTGGTGCATTTCTATCTTAGGAGGATGTTGCTTGGCTGATGGATCCTTCTGATGAAGGACCCATTCCTTCACATAGCCCAGTGGGCCCTGCCAGGTTCTGCTCTACCTGGTTCCCACTGCTTTGTGTGGATCCTTGTGTTGTCCTCATTCTTCACACCACAAAAGATTAAAGATAATACTAATAATACAAAAACGCCCTTCTGAGAATGGCCTGCCGGCTGGTATTATGCCATATAAAGACTCTGTGAAATAGCTTGGGTAATTTACACTCATTAGGAGGAGAATGCAGTAGATTAAAGGTAGCAAGGGTGAATAGCTTCCCATTTTTGTCAAACTTGCCTAACCTTTTATTCACCTGCTGAAGCCATTATTTTATAATAATAAAAAAGAGGAGAAAAAAGCCTTGCATGAACTTGGGGAGAAAGGAAGAGAGTGCAAGCTAGAAGCTATTTTCTCAAGAGAGAGAAATGCAGCATTATAGATTAAAGGTGAAAAGACAGCCCTCATTTAAATCAATCCACCTCTCCGAAGCATATTTATTCACAGATTAATTAGAGTTGCAAATGAAAATGATCTGGTTGGTGGGAACATTATTGAGGCCTTTAAAGTGCGGGAGTGAAGATTAAAAGGAAGCACACTTACCCTTTCCTTATGATCTAAAGAGGAGATCAAAAGAGTCAGTGTCAAATTAACAGCCCTGATGATTTCTCTCTTCTTCTAGTCCTCCGTTTATTATCTAAGGCTCATGTTGATACATGCAGGATGAAGACCTGCTTTCCTAAGCAGCTGGTGCACAGAAGAGCATCAGAATCGTTTAGGTTGGAAAAGACCCTTATGATCATATAGTCCAACTGTTAACCCAGCACTGCCAACTCCACCACTAACCCATGTCCCTCAGCACCACATCTACAGGTG
>NW_010230280.1:56751-68171 GCF_000690775.1 Eurypyga helias | reverse complement strand
CCCGGGGGAGGGGCCCCCCCCCCCCCCCCGGGCCAGCCCCTTCCAATGCCTGACAGCCCTTTCTGTGAAGATTTTTTTTTTCCTAATATCCAATCTAAACCTCCCCTGAGGCAACCTGAGGGTGTTTCCTCTTGTCCTATCACTTGTCATTTGGAAGAGACTGACCTCCACCTCTCTGCACCCTCCTGTCAGGGAGCTGTAGAGAGCGATCAGGTCTCCCCTGAGCCTCCTCTTCTCCAGGCTGAACACCCCCAGCTCCCTCAGCCGCTCCTCACAGGACTTGGGCTCCAGACCCTTCCCCAGCTCTGTTCCCTTCTCTGGACACACTCCAGCACCTCAATGTCTTTCTTGTTATGAGGGGCCTAAAACTGGACATAGGATTTGAGGTGCAGCCTCAGGGGACAATCCATTCCCTAGTCCTAGCATGAAATGTGTAGGCACCCTTTAGACAACTTGTATAAGTTAGGAAGGCTCATGGTTACCTGTCTGGGGACATACTGTATGTGAGGGATGGAAACCCTAAAATTTTGGCTGCCAGAAGACATGGAAGGGAGAAAATTATAATCTTATGTTTGGGTGTTGTAGGGAATTGTTCAAACTGTAGTAATACAGTACGGACAGACTGCAGATTAGGTTACCTAATCTGTGGTTAAAACAGGTTAAATTGAATGCCAAGCCTCTTGTGAGGCTGTGGGATGGATTTGGGACTTCCTGTTGGAGAAAGGAACATGCATTTGCTTGGCTTGGAGGGAGGGGAGGCAGATGCCATCCTTGTGAGACTCCATCAGGAGAAAAGCAAGGAGAGACTATTAAACCCTTCTGGAAGATGACAGCAGAGGCAATTCAGGACTGGAAAACCCCTCATGGGATCTGAACATATGTCTATTGGAGACAGGGTTAAGAGAACTGCAACTCCTGATGCAGACTGGTTGGAACTAGAGAGAGGGGATGGTGCAGAGCTGCCAGGGAACATCCCAGTGAAGTCCATCACACTGAAGCTTCTTGCCTGTTGATCCCAGGTGCTCAGTGGGGGAAAGTGGCTGTATTTGCGGAAGGAGGGAAAGATGTGCTTTGCTGAAAACCTGACACCAGGCTAGGTACGTAGGAAGGGAGAAGCACTACTGAGTATGACACCATAATGGGGAAAATGCTTGCTGATTTGAGAGTGACAAGATTATGGCTGATTTAGTAGGTATTTTGCAGGGCAATTCTACTGCCTTTCAAATGAAAGAAACTTATACAGTATGTGGCTGTAGATATCCTATTTGTTCACTTATGAGTGGGTTTCTAGTCTTGGACCAGGCTGGCACACCTGGGCTTGCAGCAAAGCACTGAGCTCAGTTGCACTAAGCAAATGAGAAGAAAGATAGATTAACAGTATCACTGTCTAGTAAAACTTCATCTTCCTTACCTCATCTTGCCCCATGGAGCAGGTTATCAACTTGAAAAAGCCTCCAGTAGGAGAGAAAGCAAGTTCACAGCCAGCTCTCTGCAACCCCAGGCTTGAGAATAGCTCTGCTTGAAGAATCATCTCAAAAGGACCACAAATAAATTTCCCCCTGCTGAGTTTTTTTTCAGAGCGTGGAAAGCTGTATTTAAATGTACTAAGGGGGAACATTTTGCAAGAATGTTAATTTTAATATCATCTTAAAAAAAACCACCAAAAAACCCCCCAAAACCACCACCCTAGATTGTTCCATACTTAATTTAAAAAAATGAAAAGGTGCAAAAAGGGATATACTGAGAACATTTTCCTTAAGTAGGTCTCATCTATTTCCTGGATTTTGAAAACTGGGAAAGAAATATCACCCATAATCTTAGGTTTGGGTTTTTTTACATGCTGACCTTACCTGTGCAATGAATGCTGTATAAGCTGATTTCTCTCACCACAGACTACCTCTGCTCTAGTGTTTTGGGTTTGTCCCTATGCATCTAGCGAGGATCACGGCAGCAGCAGTGTAGACAGGGCTCAAGGGTTGTCCAAATGCATGGTCATAAAATAACCAAGGTCTCTCTCACTTTGCAAAAATGCCAAATTATTATAGATGCTGCAGATGTAACATAAATACACTTCCTGCAGTAATTCATTTTTTTCTGAGCCCTATTAGAAAGAAGAAATGAGAAAGGGAAAACCAGCTGAATCCTCTGTCTGCTGTCGGTGTGGGCAACACAGAATGGCCCTGAAGCACTTATAGGAAGGAGGACAAGCAGCAGCCAGATGTATTTACTGGCTCTTTCTGAAGCCAGACAAAAGCTTTCATTAAGGACAGCTGTTTGGGCAGCTTCCCTGTGCTCAGTGCCTGATAAAAGGCCTGACCATCGTTCCAGAGGAGGCTGTGCAGAGGATGGAGGGAGATGCAGCCCAGCAGAGTCAGTGTAGCTGCAGCAGAGCGTTGTTTCAGGGTCTGCATAGGCTGTGGGGCACGAGCAGTTGAGTTCATCCTGAGCTAGAGGTGAGGATGGTCTTGGCTGGTGGCTTGGTACTGGCTGCAAACATGGGAGTCCTCTTTTATCAGCAGGTGAATCCAAATACCTGCAGATGATCTGTTTCACAGCCCCATTTTGTATCAGGAGGAAATGTGCTGTCTCTGTGCTACAGCAACAGGAGGGGGCTGCTTTCCTGAAATCCATCCCTGAAGGGCATTTGATGACAACACAGTCCACCTCTCTCTGCTCCTAAGACTTAAGTCCACTGCACTCCTGAAATGTAGTATTCTTTTCTTAAGTTTGAAGAGGGAGGTGTGAGTAGGGTTCTAATGGCATGGCATGTTTGACACTCAAGAGTCTCCACGGGAGACCCAGCCACACTGGGCAGCCTGAGCTGAGCGATGTCCCACCAGGCACATGTCCTAGACAGTAGCTGACACAGGATGAGGGATTGGTCCACCTATTTCTTCATTACCACACATAGCTGTTAATTTGCTGGGTTACCCCCAGGGGATTTGGCATGTCTGTATGTACTTGGATCTTCCTTGCAATTGAGGAGTTCTGCCATCACAGCTACCCTAAATCTCCCACTCTGTACAAGGAACAATATAGATTGACTGTGGGGGAGAGGCAGGATTGGTATCGGCTTTTCTTTAGCCTCCTGTGCTATTTTTTTGTTTTTCTTTGTCAGTCCCTGTCTCTTTCCACCTTGCAGGTCTCTCCACAGCCACGCAAGTGTGGCATGGCTCTTTGTCATACCAAGCCGCTAATACAAGCTGGGGGTGGGGCTCAGACATCAAGGGTTAAGCATGCTCTGGAAACTGTGCTTTGGCCATGCCAAAAATTGGCTTGCCAAGCCTAGAGAGGACTCTCCAGACTGTGTGGGCTCAGCCAGACTTCCTCCTCTCTGCTGCAAGCAAACAGGCACAGTACGGGCTGTGACGAGCATTTTGCTAACAGAACCAGTTCCTCCTCAATCTTCTGTGTGGTCAGAAAAGCCAAGCCATGAATATTACCATGGAAGGGGTCAGCTTTGACCTGTCACTAAAATGACTTTGAGAATCTTTCTGCGATGTCCGAAATAGTATTTTCAGTTTAGAACATCCACTTTTCCCCTTGAAGCGGAGTTTGAATTTGGTTGTGGATGCAAATGAGAAATCTAATCAGTGGTAGTGGGTTTTTTTTTTTTACTCTAAATATTTTGTTTCTGGTTTGAGAAAACAAAGCATCAGTGTGTGCAAACCCACAGTTTGTGTAGTTTTCTGTTCTTTTGGTTTTGACCTGTCCACATAGGACAAACATTTTGCATGTAAAAGATTTAAATGAGTCAGGAGACTTGTTCCCCTCCCAGCTCTGCTGACAGGTTCCAGGGTGTTTTCAGATGCTTTCCTGAATTGATGATTTCTAGGTCAAGGAGAGTGTTACATTTTTTTTTTTGACTGTTTGTCTTCTGCTAATCGCTGTCAGCCCAGAGATTTATGCATTGATAATGACAGCAGATGGGGTCACTTTTAACAGGAATTCACACACCAAATAGTGAAAAGCATGTTGCGGTGTACAGCATGGGAGTTTTTACCAGGTAGACTACAGACATCAGGGACTCAGCTGTACTGAAAACATCTCTGGTTTTAATGGAAGTCCACAAGCTGAAAAGTTACTTTTCTTGAAATAAATGCATTTTACATACTTCTTTCTTTTGATAGCTTTTATGGGAAATTGTCCCATTTGCTGCCCAATATCTGTGGCTGCCTGTGTCTGTCTATGTGCTTCCAACTCGGTGTGTGTAGCTGGTCCTGCACTGTGAATGGTGAACCTGGTTCAAGGTATGTCCAGCTATACTCTAAATATGATTGCTTCCTACAATACAGACCTCTGGAAACAAATAGCAAGACGTCTACTTGCATCCTGGGTGGTTTTCTTTTTTTGGTGGAATTAAAATCTGCAGTGAGAGCAAATCTAGAGTTGTCAGTGCCAGAACAAATCACTCCACCCAAGTGGCATGTTGTACTAGAGCAGTGGGTGGTGGTGCATCCCCTTGCAATCTTTACAGGTGCATGTAAAACAATGTCTTAATTTCTTTTGGCTTTTTCAGTTCTGTATAAATCAATTTCTGTGTAATGAATGTGATGATTCAAAGGATTACAACATACTTCCCCATTTTTGTAGTTTACTTAAAGATTAGATCAGAGTTACAGAAATAAAATAACCTCAATATAGGAAAGGATGCTCCTCATGCAGCTGTCATGGGTTTTGTTTTTGAACTTTAAAGTAAGTTTATCTTAAACATTCTCACTTATTCTTAATGAAGAAAATGAGTGAAGACCTCTTCTGGCTTTTGTATATATACAAAGATTTGATATATGTCTCCAATAGGCATGTAATGCAAAGGTTAACAGGGATTTCAAGCTTTTCCATTTTCAGGCCTTTTCTGAGTTTAGGTCTGTTCTCTCCTAGTCACCTCTGTCTCCCTCATCTTATCTTTGACTTGACCAAGAATATCCTTAGATCTCTTGTTTCTTTCAATTTCTGCCTCCCTCATAACACTACCATTTTCCTGTACATATGTGGGTGCACAGCAATATCTCCAAGTTTCTTCTTCAAAATGGCATGAACAAATCAACTTTAACCAAAGAATTGTATTTCAGAACAACTTTCCAATGGCTTTTGGAGTGCGTGTATGCTATGAGACCATAAGGCTGTAGTCTTCTATTGTCTAGTGTTGCATGTTAGGTTAGGTGTGTGTTTGGAGAGCATGTGATCCTACAGCCTTGCTCCATAACTGGAGTGGCTGCTTTGCCATGAGTGGTACAAATGTGTTGCAGACGTGCAACACATGGTACAATGTATTGTCAGCTTCAACAGGTCAAAAGTCATAGGGAAAAGGTTCTTACATGGTGCAAGTTCAGGCTTGGGTCACAGATGCCCAGAATGAGCTCTCCCCCATCCTCTTTTCTGCTCGCTGCTCTGGTAGCTCTGTGCTCAAGGGCCTGAGATACACAAGCATGTTTTGCTGACCTCGGGTTTTGGGCAAGTGACTTGTTGCAGGAGATGGTGTGTGTTAGGGTCTGGTGCTTTGAAGTGGTTACATCAGCTCAGTCTCCTATGTCAGATTCATGACTTAGTTTCTTCATCACATCCCTGAATGTTAAATTGGGTAAAACAGCAACCAGAACACAGATCATGATTATGCAGCTACCAGCTGCTGTTGTTGTCTGTGACATCTGGAAAGCATCTCATCTGGTCTGGTGGGTCAGCGAGTGGCAGAGGATGGACATGAGATGTCCAATCCAGAAAACACATTCTGAGGAGTTAGGATTCTCTCAGCCCACTTTGAGCTATCAGAAATGAGGTGAACAGCTATGAACAAACACTTTGTGAATAGGTATTAAAAAGAAAAGGGGAAAAAAAAAATTCTCTGAGCATCGTTTGTAAACTCCTGAGCACTGGGAGTGATGCAGAGCCTCTGGTTAATGGACACTCCCTAAGGTTTCCCCCCCATGTACCACAATTGATTGCAGCGAGATTACGATGCCATTAAAATTCACTCTGCCCATAAACTAACACTGTGGAAAATGCTGACGTTTATAGCGGCTCCTACAAGAGACATATTTCAGTATGAAAGTGAGTCCTAATGCAAGAACTTTATTTAGGTAAAACAACATCCAGGGAGGGGGGGAGAGGAGGAGGAGAGGTGGTGGCAATTGCAGAGAATTTTATTTCTTTCAACTAATGGGTATACGGATGCTAAATTTAAAAGACATTTTTAATAAATCTATTGGCCTTTGACAAAATCAATCCAAACCCCATAAACCAAGAAGTCACCCACTTGGTATTAATGAGGCTACATTTGCATTTATTTTTCCTTTACACTAGACAAACCATTAATTTCGTGTTTATGCTTCCTTTGAAGTCTGAATGCTTGTAGATAGATGGCCACATCAAGTCTCCTGCTGCTACATTAATATTTTGCTATAAATGATAAATTTGACCATTTTCTACAACACCCCTTTTTTCTTTAAGAAAGCTGAGAAAATGTGAGCAATAAGTCTTAAGCCCCTGAAAGCTTAGCTGTTTTTTTAAATACTCTGCAGTCATTGATTATTAAAGCAGTCATAGCTTTAACTTTGGGTTGCATTTGATGGCACCCAGCATTTTGCTGCTCTAAATTGAGAGAGGTTCATTAACCAATCAGGGTCACTCTTCTTGCAAATCATCTTTCATTTGACCGATGCAAAAACTGGACAGCCAAGTCACCTCTGCTTCACCCCATCTGTGGCCTCTGAAGGTCTTTCCTTACATCTTCTGGTTGCTTCTACGTGAGCGAAGTACATCCTTGTGTCCCATCAGGACAGCAAATGTGCCTTTTGCCAGTTTTACAGTAATTCATGCTTATTCTGTGCTTTTTTCTTTCAGGATGCTCTATTACCTACATACCTTTCTGGGAGACACTGGTACTAAATGCTCCACAAAACACCAATTCCTAGAAACAAAAGGAAAGTCCCTCCTGGCAAACCTGCAGGAGAAGAGCGCAGGTTTGGTGATGCTCCATGCCCTCATCCTTGATGTGGTTCTGAGAATGGGATTCATGAACTCAAATGCAGATGGATTAGACCTCTCTTGGGTGGAATGGGACAGCTGATAGCCAAGAGGGTCCCTGCAGCCAGTGCATAGAGTAATGGGGCAGGAAGGAAAGCCTAGGAAACACCTAAACTGGGACTAGAGAAATAGTTACTCTGATGGATGCATTTTCTTGTAGCACAGAGCAACGACCTGTGGGTATTCACATCTCAGACATGGTACTGGGTATGGTTAACTGGGCTGCTGGGGCACTGTGGGAGATGCATTCCTTTTTGTACCATTTTGATGGGGCTGGGGAAGGGATGTCCAGCCCCCCTCTACCTAGGAGGATAGATGTTCTCCTGAGACACTCTTTGGAAGTGGCCCAGATATTTCTCCCAGACCCTGCACCTCGGAGAACACTTGGCATCCCAGCTGGGCAGCCCTCACATGGGGGCAGTGCTTCTGCATGTGTGCTCTAGCAGGGATTTAGGTGCTGGCAGACACACAGCTGCCAAAAGAGGTGGTCTATGCTTCTTGATGTAGGTGCCTAAATTCTTTCTGGGTCACTCCTTAGGAGTTTTCAGGTCTACCCTTTACCTGTCACTCCTTGTTCTTCAAGGAAAGCACAGATCTGGAATCTTGCAGAGTGACTGCAAGGCATTTTGAAAGAGAGCATGTGTTTTAGTTCTGACAGACGGAGCCCAGTGTTGCAGGGAGCCCTGGTGCCACAGTGGTGCTGCCTTTACCCACGGGGCAGGGTGCTAGCACGCAAGGGGCTGATTGGTGGGCTGAGCACCGCCTGGGTCCACACCTTGTCTGCAGTGAGCTCCAGTGCAAGCTATATGTCTGCAGTGTGTTGGGTTTTGTTTCCCTTCCCAAGTCCTCTGGAAGCACACCTCTGGCTCATGTTCCTTTTCAGCCCTGCTGCTGTGTCCCCCAATGACCTGGGGATGCAAAAAAATGCATGGGATACAGGGATGTCCAATGGTCTGCAATGAGACTATGGAGTAAGGGCTCCTTCAGCATCTGCCTCTTCCCCTTGCCACTAGATCTTTTATCTGTTATCTGACAGGTCTCCCAGCAGCTTATGTGGTGGAGGATATGAGCTGTATTTCTCCCCTCTGCCCTAATCAGAAGGGTTCTATGCATGCACTTCCTAAACAAGGAGCAGGGACCTGAGCATGAATTAGCAGATTAAATATCACTTCTTTTTTTTATGGAGCATCTTTTATAGCTATGCCGGGGTTAGATTTCATATAACCCTTGTTTATTTTCTTTGCTAGATGGAGTTTATGGAGGAGGGAAGGGATGTTATATCAATAGGGGAGTGGCTATTGACACTTGCTGCTATGAAGTGCCTTTATGTGCTTTCAAATGGCAGGATTATGCTCCGGATGGCTCAGCGCCTGAATTGTCTCATGCTCTATTAACAGCCTAGGTATGGAGGCGTGAACTGATCTTGGGGGTCTGACAGGAAAGAGGACTGAGTATTGAATGTGCAGGTTGTACCCACTCTGGCTTTTTCTTTGCTTTCTTTTTTAAATTGAAGAAACCTTCCTACTTCTACAGATATTGTGCACTTCAGCCTGCTGGGATTCGTACCCCCTTCCAGCACACCTGGGAAGGACTTGCACAGCACAGCAGTCCGA
This sequence comes from Eurypyga helias, assembly GCF_000690775.1. Lineage (NCBI taxonomy): Eukaryota > Metazoa > Chordata > Aves > Eurypygiformes > Eurypygidae > Eurypyga > Eurypyga helias. The sequence continues at coordinate 59,535 of NW_010230280.1, read as the reverse complement.
CGCATTCCTTGCTAAGAGTCAGGCTGCTTAATTCAGGAGGTTAGCACAAAAACCTTGATGCTTGCTTTTAACAGTTGTGTTACAATTTCACATAATTCTCATTCAACTGTTTCTCATTCAGCTCCCAGTGTCTGGACTTGAAAGGTGCACATGTCCAAGCTTCATACCAAACCGGTTGAATGAGAAGCATACTTTAAAAGAAATAACACCTCGATTCGAGTTGCTAAAGGATGTGATGTTTCAGAAATAAACAAGGCTTTCATGAGATTAATGTTAAGTTTCCCAGCTTGGGCAGCAGCTCTGGTAAACGCAGTCCTAAGGCAGGTTCTGTGCCAGTGAATCCCTACCAGCACCCAAGATTTGTGCCCAGCAGAAACTCAGTGTTTAGCCCTACTCCATTTGACCCCTCTTTTTTGCTTGCTGTTCTGCCAGCTGCTCACACTCTGAAAACAGTAGATGTCTTCTGGATATATCCAGGGATTATTTTGCCTTCCTCAACAAGTATGAACATGCTAAAGATCAAGTGAATGTGGTAGGCACTTGTCAATAATTAGAAATGAAAGCAAGCATGAAACAAATGTGTGTTTTTCTCATGGAAAACAAACTCAAATAGGGATGTCAGAAACCAGCCTCCTGCCTTTAATTTCATATTTGGGCCTTTTTTTTTTCCTTTTCTCAAAGGAAAATGTATGTCTAGTGTCTAGGACCTGGGAACCACTCCTACCCCACACTTCTTACTGTTATTAATGTCTCTTCTCATACCATGGTAATATCAGTGTCAGGAAGGGGATGAGTCTGACAGTCTGAGCAGTGGGGATCCTCCCCACCCCTTCTGCAGGAGCTGTACTCATGCTCTGGGAAGGGAGGTTAGCTGAGGAGATGTTTCCCTGTAGCCCTCAAAATCTGCCTTTAAGCAGAGCTGGGTTTGTAGCCACAAACCAAAGGAAACCTCCCAAGCCACAAAAACAAATGCAAGCATAAAGCCCAGACAATTTTAATGATGGTGGTTATTAAGGGTTTTGCTGCACCTTGGACCTGTTAACTTGTACTGCTCAGGGGCAATGCAGCATGCTTGGATCAACCAGCCTTGCATGAGCAGATCACGTGTTTTCACCTCTGGCCATCCTCTCCTACTCTGATGTTCCTGTGTGTGTGTTCATAAAAGAGATATAGTTAACAGCATCACCACAGCTTTAAGCCTCTGCCAAAGCTGGAACCTGTGCTGCTCAGAGAAGAAGCAGACCCAGACTGGGGGGCAGTATTGGTCCTGATCTGCTCACTGAAGAAAATTAAGCAGAACTTCCCCCCGTAGAGATGATCTGCTGTATGACAGAGGCCACCACCCATGGGATGAGGCATTGGAAGATTACTTGCTACTTAACAGGTATTTCCATTATCAATAACCTTGCCATTACATGGTTCACTATGAGATCTTGAGCCCTGGATTTTAGCGGTTCCCCTGGCCAGTCATCATTAATTTATTCCTGGATAGATCAGAAGCAGTTTTCTGTATTCCCATTCCCCCCCTGCAGCTGGCACCTACTCAGGTAAGGAAAATTGGAAATGGGGTAGCTTTGAGGTAATTCAGAAGGACATGATGTCTTTGCCCTACTTCCACTGCTAATCCCCAAGTGAGAGGAAGATAACAGAGATCCTGTATGCCACAGGCTTTCTTTGCTCTTGTTTTCAGTTGCATCCCTGCCCACAAAAAGGCCACGTGAGGACTGTGGTGCCCCAAACCTTTCCCATCTCATCCTGAGTACCGATGACCTGGACTTCCCACTGTCCATCCCAGACACATTCCGGTGAGTCAGGGTGATGAGCGAGGCTGGTGCCACAGAGTCCTCCAGCTATTTCTGCTGGAGGGCAGAGGAGCTGCTGGGTTCTGCCCAGCCTTTCAAACCACAGTCAGAGAGGTGGAAAAGGAGGGAAACAGGAAAGAAGAGGAGGAAGCAGAGACACAAAGACCAATGGTTTGATAGAAAAGGAAAATAGTACTCCCCAGTCTAATATCTGCCCTTTATTTTGCATTACAATATGTTGAGACTTTCAGACTGGACACGATGTTGCCAGAATCAAGGCTGAAATTAGTTTTCTGCCATTCATTCATAACTCTTATGTTTAAAAAAGAAAAAAAAAAAATAAAAAGAGGGAGAGAGAAGGTGGGGGGGCAAAAAAGTAAATACAAAAAGAGAAATGTTAACATGTGTGGTGCAGAATGTATACAGCAGACAAAGCCCTGCTTGTTCTTTGACAATGGCTTTGAAAAGCAGGTGTCATAGCAGCTGTACAAGGTTAAAGCACAGGGACCATTATGTACAAAATGAGTGAGTCTTTATCCAGAGTCTGCTTCAGCTCTTAAGAATGTGCTTCCTATTGTGCCAGTGTTTACTGGAAGGACTCCATCTATACAATGGAGAAATTTTTCATTCTCACCTTCCCCCAACCTCCGTTCCACCATCCAAATCTACAGTTATGGATATAATACAGACCTCTGGCATTCAAGGTCCTCATTGCCCTATACTTCTGAAACAAAAGCTATTGTGCTGCACCATGAAAGCCTGCCTGCGGCAGAATAAAGCCGTTCAGCAGTGGACCCTGAGAGAGTATTTGTGAGGCACTCTCTAAAGTTAAAATCCTGGTGAAAACAAAACACTTCCAATTAAACATGTTCTCTCATTTTGTTTTGTGTTTTTGGTTTCCTTTTCTCTCTCTCCCTCTCTTGGAGATGTTCAGAGATGCTCATATAAAAAGGCAAGTGACCTGTCCTTGCTTTCATTCTCA
>NW_010230280.1:32380-56720 GCF_000690775.1 Eurypyga helias | reverse complement strand
GAAGACAAGCAGTATTATTTAGGGAAAAAAAAAAAGTTAGAAACCAAGCCAGGATATATCATCTTCCCAGTAAGCTGGGAAGGCTGATGTGCTCTGAAATATAAGACATGGAGATCAGCAGCTAACTTTTTTTTTTTTTGTAATAACAAGGTGTAATAGAAGGGAGATCCCATTCCCAGCTTTTCCATGCCCTTCGACATAGCACATGCAGTGTGCCTCGGGTCTTTCCTAGAGGGAATATGACAAATGGTCCTGATGAATAATTTGTCCCCTGGGCATATCTTTTAGCTGTAACAGGGTGTAGGGAAGGTGTGGAGCTGGTAGCTGTTCCTGTTGCCTGCCCCCAGCCCAGCCCAACCTTACTGAAAATGAGCTCTGAGGATGGGCAGCCAAACACGTGCTGAAGCCACAAAAGAGATCGGTGAACATTTTACTGTCACTACCAGGAGATGCTACTCAACTCCTTACTTCAGAAATGTTGTCCCTCTTGGGCCATTGGTCCCTTTCTGTGGGATGTGTTTCCATGCTTGTGGCATGGCCCTTGTTGCTTGCTCACCTTTCCTGGGTACTGGAATCACCAGTGTGTAGCTGTGCAAGGCTTGAGTCTGCCGGGTGTGTTTAAAATGACTCAAGCACTGGAAGGTTAACAAGCTGGCAGGGGGATTGATGTCCCCAGGATGAGGATTCACCCATCTGTGCCACACATAGGGTAAGACAAGGTGCTAGAGGTGGGAACAGCTTGTTGTAAAGCAAGGGTTATTTTAATACCTCAGATCTGTATCATCTATGTCTCAAATGTCCAGAGTTATCAGTGTATCTTGTCGTTGGGATTGGAAGGAGATAGTAAAATAGGGGGAGGGAGGGATACTTTGGGCTTGATTTTTCTGTGACTGGTTATTTTTTGAATTGAGTTTTACCTTTAATGTGTACTTGATGGGGGCATGTAGCCAGGCAGGGGAAGCTTTGTTTCAGTACTTGGTGCAAGCCCGACTCTGTGTAAGCAATGTCTCTGAAATCACTGCTAGCTTATGACTGACACTGTCTTTACATCCATGATGCAGAGATGGCTGAAGTGGAACTGATGTTAATAAGGAGGACAAATTAAGTCCCAGAACCCTAGTCCTTGGACTCCAGCAGATGACAAAGACTGGAGTTCTTCCATCCTTACGCATTTGGATAGTAGCTCAGATGCCAGCTGGGAGTCCACAGGCAAGCATCTTCCTCTGGGCTTCCTTCCAAGTGCACTTCCCTCCCAGATGACCTCCCCTGCAGTAAGTATGTGGTTTTAATCAGGACCTGCTTAAACTCTATGGGATGTTCTCACTTCTTGTGGTTTAACCTGGCAGGCAGCTAAGCAGCACACAGACGCTCATTCACTCCCCCCATAGCGGGATGAGGAAGAAAATCAGAAGAGTATAAGTGAGAGAACTCATGGGGTGAGATACCGTTTAACAGGTAAAGAACAAGAGAAGCAAACCAAGGAATTCATTACCCACTTCCCATGAGCAGGCAGGTGTTCAGGTGTCTCCAGGAAAGCAGGGTTCCCATTACTTGTGACGGTGACTTGGGAAGACAAACACTGTTGCTCTGAACATCCTCCCCTTCCTCTTCCTTTCCCCTCAGCTTTATATGCTCAACATGATGATATTTGGAATGGAATATCCCTTTAGTCAGTTGGGATCAATGGTCCTGGCTGTGTCCCCTCCCAACTCCTTGTGCACCCCTGGCCCACTGGCTGGTGGGGGATGTGAGAGGCAGAAAAGGCCTTGGCTCCATGTCAGCACGGCTCAGCTGTAGTGAAATCATCTCTGTGTTATCAACACTGCTTCCAGCACAGATCCAACACACAGCCCCACACCAGCTCCTGGGAAGAACGCCCAAACCAGCACACCTTTGCTTTCAGCACTGACTGGTGTGTGCATGATCAGGTGCAGGCATTCTGCACAGGTTACTGAGCTTTCTGCATGTGCAGTACTGGGTAGCATCTCTCTGAATGTGCATTACTGTTATCTACCGGATTATATACTAGGCTTTCAAGATATAAACTAAAGGCAAACAGGGAAAGTGCAGTGAGAGCGGGGAAATAAGAATGATTCAGAAGTCAATGACAACTGCTTTCTACATGAAAGCCGAAGTGATACTCACAGTGTCTCCATACCCACCAGCGTGAGGACTGGAGGCTGATCCCTTGGGATGCCAGGGTAAAGACTTTGCCACAGCTGCCTCTAGGTGAGCAGTTCCAGCACTGCAAGTGAAAGGCAAGCATCAGAGCTGCAGGTGAGAGAGGCCTTGAGTGCTACACAAGTCACAGCACCCTGCAACATCTCCTGCCTTCTCTCACCCTTCTGTCTCTCTTACATACCCTGCTTTAGTCCCTCTCCACTGTATCTCCAGATGTCCGAAATCTCTGTCTCAGCAGCAGCATGTTGCGCTTTGGTCTGTGTTTGCACAGCCATCTGCCCTAGTGTTGTACCTTCTCAAACTGGTTTGAGTTTTGAGCTTATACTGAGTGTACTTTTCTATTAGATTTTTTTTTTAACACATTTGATGGCAAAGTGTTAAGACAAGTTGGTTTCTGTAAAATCAGTTAAGAACACTGTTTCTTCAGTTCTTCAAAAGCATTTGACCCTCTAGCTGTTTGCTGCTGAATGCATTTTATTTATGTTGCATTTCATTTATGTTGCATTTCAGCCACCGGGATGTTTATTAAATACTGCATTTAGGAAGCAGTTGTATTTGCTCCACAGCAGAGTTCTTCCGAATGTCAGATCTATTCCCAGTTTTCTCTGACACTGGTATTACCACCCACCCTTTCCAATGCTATGGCAGGTTTCGGTGGGAGTTGCTCACACTGTGATCCTTGAGGAATTAATCCCAGCTGACACCTTGCAAATCACAGCTGGACTATTTTCCCACTGCTCTTGCTTTGCCCCAGAGCACAAGCCCAAGAATGCGGGACATGGGAGGATGACGGACATCACGGCTTGGCCCTTGGACATAGAGGACTTTTGAGCATGAAGGCCACCAAGGCAAAGGGACAACAACTGCATTGTCAGTTCCTCCTTCATGACAGACTTTCATCCCCCACCCCCCACCGTTATTCCCCTTTTGAGGTGAATGAATGTCTTCCAGAATGAAACCATAGTGGCAAATGGCTCACAAACACTTTTTCTGCCTCTTGGCAAATAGCCGCTGGGCAGCATCACCTTTCTGACAGAAGACTTAGCAGATTCACAGTTCTTGGTGTTTTCAAGGCAAAGGGAGAAATGGAGCCCGAAAAGGAAGCTGATGTAAAGAAATGAGCTAATGAAGTGAGATCACAAAGTGTGCAACCCCAGACGGTTGTATCTTTCTCTCCAGTTACCTTGGTAACTGTGTAGTGATATTATGTTGCTTGGTTTTGTATCCTTCAAGTGAAAGAAGCTTAAAGTACCCACCACAGGCAAAAATATTGGTAAGATATCATATTCATCTACAAAATATAACAATTAAGTTCCAGACTTGCTAGATACTCTGTCGAAGGGGGAAATATGTCTTCCCCAAAGCCTGGATAAAATGACTTCTGTTTTTCTATGAGCCAGCAATTTAGTGCATCTTTTGATGGGATTTCTTGGGGACAAATCAAAGGGATCACAACAGGACCACTTTTTTCAGTGATGTGGTTAGCTGAATCTCTACACCCTTTCAGTCTTGGGTCTTTGTGCTGATGATAATGTTGGTTAAAGAGAGAGATGCAATCCTGTTCAATAGAAATAGGACTTAAACTATGTTTGGATGGGGATGGACTTTCTTAACAGGGAGTTAAAAAATATCAGCTCACAGTGGTGTAGGAACACCTTTGACAGATGTTAGATGTTGATTCACATCAGTAGTGAGTCTGAGCAGATTTGGATCCACTGGCTGCCTTTCACTCTGTTGGCAAGGGGCTGCTATGGACCCACCAGTGGGATCTTTAGCAATAGAGGAGGATGGTTACCATGGGCTCATTCTTTCCTCTAAGTGTCAAATACTGAGGCATTGCTTCTCTTTAAGGGTGACAGGGAGTGCTACTGCATCCCAGCTACTTTTGCCCTTGCACTTCCATCTCTATGGCTACTCAACACCACTGGGTAAGATAATTTAGGGGGATCAGCATAAAGGAATGGCTTTATCTAGCCACCCTACTTGACCAACCCCCAGCTCTTGCTCCTGTATCCCCCTTTCCAGCCTCGTTTGTGGCCCTCGACCCTAAGATCTGGGGTAATGGTGTCATAGAGGTACAGTGTCTTTGGGGCATGGTGCTGTTCACACAGTTTGGAGAAAACAGTGGTCTGCTTCAGACTCTCTTAGTATTCTTGGTCCAAGAGTTTCCTTGATCTCTTTAAAAAACCTGCAACAAACTGTTGAAGTGAAAGGTGCTATATAAGTTGAGAACCTGAACAGGAAAAAGAGATGGGAAAAACAGTAGGAAGGGAGACAAGTTTTTCTGGAGGAGGGGAAGCAGCCCTTCTCCACTGAGCGGGAAAAAATGCCTAAATAACTTAATACTGAATGTCATCAGCTTTCCAGCCTCTGCAGGCATTGAAATAGCATAAGCAATTAGGATGGAGTACTGTCAGCTTTAGATGCAAAATCTGAATGTCCAGAACTTTGCAGGTGAACCCAGAGCCTCTCTGGGGAAAATGTGAATTAAATCTTTGCACTGGTCTCTTTTCCCAGCTGTTTTGTGTGCAGTTCTGCAAAGCCTTGGGAGTGTGACCTGGAGACTGGGATCCCAGAGCTGGAGGGAGGTGGTTGGATTTAAGAGCAAATGTCTTGGAGACGAGCGGGCCTGGATACAGAGAGCTGTCTCCTTGTGCATCCAGGTGAAGTGTCAGAGGCACCAGTAGGGCTGGCGAAAACCCAAAAAAGTCCCGATCTGGCCTCAGGAAAATTACTTGGCTTGCCTTTGCCAATACCGCGAAGCAGTTAACTGGTAAAACAGTCAAACCAACCGATTCTTGGGCTGGATGTTAGTCTAGGCGTGGATCATGGGAGATTTCTATGCATAACATTAGGTTTATGGTTGGACTTGATGATCTTAAAGGTCTTTTCCAACCTAAACAACTCTGTGATTCTATTCTATGATAATTTATGTCTCAGTTCATTGGCTGAACACTGACAGTCAATTCAAGTTCACCAAAACATGGAAATTAAACAACAACAACAAAAAAATGGTTCTAGACTACCAACTTTACTTGCCTGCATAAATGTCTAATGTCTGCCCTTTAAAGGAAAAACTGTAGCCACATTACTACAGAGAGAGCAGGTAGAAAGATCAGGGCAGAGGCAGTAGCACTGATTTGAAGTTTGCAAAGTCACTCCCCTCACTGCTCAGACCCAGACACATTGGGAAGCACATGGAAAGGAGAAAAGGCAAACTGGACATCGGTGCTGTGGCCAAAAGCTGGTCCCTGCCTTTGAGAGGAGAGTTGGAGGATGACAGACCGATGGACAAGCAGGGGGAGCGGGAGAGTGTTTCTCTTTTCCAGTGCCCTGAGCAGGTTTGCAGGCACCCGGCTGCGCGTTCAGGGTGTACAGCCAACCGTCCGCTATTGACAACACAGTTGACAAGTCAATAAAAAGGAGGGAAGATGAAGAGCAACAACGCACCTGAAATGGGCTGGAAAGACTGAAAAGCCTAAGTATGTAAAGGTTGGCTAACCAGTGTCCTGGGCGGAGAGAGCAGCGAGGAGGAGGGAAGCAGACAAGGTGGGCAAAAAGCTTTTATATATATATATACATCTGTATAGATATTTTTTAATCTGTGTTTGGTGATTCTGCAGTGTCTCAGCTGAGGTAGCAGAGTTCTCACGTCAATTAACCCACCAGCCCTTAGCACCGTGCCCTTGAGGGGTGCCCGGGTGCCGCTGGGGGACGAGGGGGTCTGCACACCCATGGCCATGGGCACCATCGTCCTTTATGTTTGTACCGTCTCCTTGAAACACCAAAGCAAGTCTCCGGGTAGCAAACTGCAGAAAATTGCTCCAGACAATAAAATGATTCAATTTACTGACTCTAACAGAGGAAGACCGTCACAGCAGCGCAGAATGCAGGCCAGCGCTGCATCGGCGCGTTTCTGCTGCCATCCTGTGGCCACGCTCCGCGTTACTTTGCCTGAGCTCGACACCTTTTTGGGGAGGTTTCTGGTTTGAGGAGGGTGGAGGGAGATGTCCCTCGTGAAAGGTGAGCAGCTGCCTGCACCCACGGCGGCGTGTGCCGGGGCTGCTGCCCTCCACCCTGCCGCCGGCATCTCCCTGCCATGGGGTTTTTTTTTAAAAAAAAAGGGGGGGGGGGGGGGGCACTTTTCCCCTGCCAACCTGACATTTTGCCAAAATATTTTGTTGTGAAAGTTTCCCCTGGCTTTAGATCTGCAGAGTTAATCTGCGCACTCTTCTCCACCATAAAAAGTCCATTTTTTCCAAGTTGGGGAGGTGTCTTCCCATCACCACCAGAACAGCAGAATCCTGGAAACTCCAGAGATGGCACAACTCCTAAGACAAAGTAAGTATAAATCTCTGAGTGTTCAGGTTGCAGCCCAGAGATGCTTTTTATTCAGATTGAAGGCCTATCAACACATTTAAGGCAACACGGTGCTCTCAGGGTGATGTGAGGACGGAGTGAGAGGCTCTGGCACATGCCACACACTCGGGCATCTACAGGTTCTCCTTCTGCAGCCTGTGCCTCGTGTAGAAATTAGTCAAGTGTTTGTGAGTTGCTTTGAAAAGACAGAGACCAGGAAATATTCTTGATGGGGTCAGTGACAATATTTAAAGTTTTTTTTTCTTTGAAGTAATCCACACACTTTAAACTTTGTCATTGCTTTGGATGTCATCATTTTCAACAGTTTCACTGCTTGCCAATCCAGGAGTCAGCTTGAAAGTAATGTAGGTGAAAAAGAGAACAAGGGGGGGGGGGAAAAAGTGCTAGATTTAAGAATAGGAAAAGCTGGGGTGGTAGGGACTCTGGAGTTTTACCCTGGTTTGCCCAGTGAAATGGAGGAGATGAGAGAAAGGTATCTTGGAAGTGAAGGGTTTGGTGCTCTGCACAAAACTTGAAATTCCTACCCAAGAGGTTTGGCCAATACACATGCAATAATTTGGCACTTTTTTTTCCTGAAAAGTCAACTCAGGATATGAATTAGACACCCTATGATTCTGAAATGGGAGTATATACATCTACACCCTGCGTCCAGGAATTATGTGCCAGTTTTATTTTTGTTGCTTTTCCAATCAAGTTTGCCTAAAAAACTGAGTTGAAGTTTTTAAATAGAAAATAGACCCTTTTATTATAAACAAGAGAATTTCTGCTTTCTTTGAAAGTACAAGAGACAGCAGCAAGGGATAGAGACAAACTGTATTTTTCTGAAGTGAAACTCTACTTTTCCTTGTGACTTTCTTGCCCAGCTACACCTAACATCAATGGATAGCTCTGAATGCTTTTGAGTAAAAAAATTTGTGATGAATTTAAAATACAAATAGACAATGTGGAGGATCTGTAGGCACATGCCCTAATGGGCTGGAGACTTCGGTCTTTGCAAGGATGCTCCCTCGCAGCACTGGGACTTGCCAGTGGCACCGCCACACCTTCTGAATTCCTGCACTGTGTAAGAAAGCTGCCCTGGAGTGGGGAAATAAATCCTGACTCTTAACAGCTCTGCAGGGGATGGTGGGAAAGTTTATTCCTTGTCCACAGTGGACTTTGCTGGAGCCTTGCAGGGACAACAGTCTTGATTCCCCACATGCTGCATCTTCCCTCTTTCATTCATCCTAAAATCAGAGACTTGGGAAAAAACCCTCCTTGTTTCTTTTGCTCTACTCGGAGCACTATAAAATAGGCTGACAGGCACCTTAAGAGGTCTTCTAATCTGGTCCAGACAGGTTTTCTTGGAAGTAAGAAGTAAACACAAGAAAAAAAATTAAAAAGGGGTTGGTTTAGATGAGTGTCCTAGGCACTTTCTGCCCACCAATGCAGAAGAGCACTGCCAAAGTGAATTTTGTGTTTCCAAAGAAACTGGAGGCAGACACAATTGTTCTCTTCAATGGCAGGTTTTAGGTCTTGAGAAAACTAGGGCTGTATTATTTGCAAGAACAATTCCTGACTTCCAGAGGGAATCTGTTGGTGTCAAAGCAATGAGAAGAAAACAAAGGCTTGGAGAAAAAGACTTGAAATGGTGTTTGTGACAGATGCATCTGAGCCTTTAGATTCTGGCCACAAAACCTGAAGCAGGAATTTACCATCTGTTTGGGCTTCAGATGTTAAAAATCACCCTCCTACCTCCCCCCAAAATTAATTGCTGCTGGTGGAATAGGTTTAGTACGGTGTTCCTATGTGGTTGTGGTTGGCCCGTGCACTGATGGTATTTCACTAAGTCACTCACTTGTGTGTGTGTGGCTGTGGGTGGGATGGAGCTGCCTGCAGGAGGTCACGCCTGCTCCACTGCGATGCGACGTGGGAGCGCACAGAGGTGATGCTTTTGACTAAGAGGGAACTCTAATCCATACTGGGGCTCTTGCAGTTAGCTGAGGTGAGCTAGGGGTGGTGGTGTGCTCATGCTGGTTTCCCTCCAGTTACCTTGGGTCACCTCCCAGGTATCCTCTCCACCTCTCCAGACTCCTTGCTTGGGTGGGTATCCATGCTGCAAAGGGAGATTTTGGGCATAGAGAGGGTTTTAAGTACTTAAATATGCAACCTCAGAGTTGCATCAGCACAAGAGGAAGGGTTTGTAGCGAGTTGTAAATAGAATAAGAAAACATTGATACACTGGAAGGGGCTGAAGTTGTGTAACAAATACAAGATTAAAGAATATGATTCATGTAGTGAGATGAAGGGATGACTCCCGTGCCACCTAGAAGAAAGATAACAGAAGTGGCACACGTGATATTTGTACACAAATGCATGAGTGGAAGCAGCACAAAGTCATCAAGGAATTATTTAAGGTGGGAAAAGAAGGCCTATCGATCCAAACCTGGAAAAGAAAGGAAACCTAGGCTAGCTGTCAGCAAGAGCATCGATTTACGGACAAGTACATTATGAAAAGGCACTGTGTGCTCGTAGGAGCTGGTCCCGGGGGACCACTCCCACCTGCTTCACTGAGAATACCTGTGCCATTTGGTTCACGGTGTTTCACAGGGCAAGTTTCTGTTGTCACTCAAAGCCACCAGGTCAAAGCTAACTATATCCCTTATTTTGGGCAATACTCAGTTTTTTCCTTGCAAAGCTCTGGCCCAGGAGAATACCACTGTTCAGGAATGCATTTCATTGCACAATTAATTGCACATATGCTTAGTTTGTATTAGTGTCAGAGAGACAAAATCCTGTACCTGCAGCCTGTTTTCTGTTCTTCCTTGCACGCAGAAGTCTCTGCCTGGGATCCCAGATCGAGCTCACTGGGTCATCTTCTTCCAGGGACTTGATTTAAACCTCTTCCCAAACACCAATAAAGCTAGAGAAGAAATATTAGCAGAAGACCTGCCAGCTGGGTTCATACAGGTAGCCTCTGTAATGGAGAGTGTTCCTTCAGGGTGTTTCTTTACCACAGAACAGGGAAGCAATCAGCAATTAATGTGTTCTGCACTCTTTTTGGTGGACAAATCTCTCCGGCCCATATGTTTTCCTCCTCCTGGGGAGAGGCAGGAGTGTAGTAGTTGAGGGGTTGCGTGAAGTTCACCCTTCCTGAGGAGCTTGTCTTGCTTGGGCATGTACAGAGAGGTGTCACAGTTGAGTTAATGAGCCTGTGGAGCGAAGGTGTTCCTTGTTGCTCTTTCCAGGAAGACCCTCTTAGCATGAAGCTGTGCATGCTGCTGGGACTTGTTGGGAAAAACAGAAATGTGCAGCACAGCTCGGCTGCCTGTGCCTTCCTGGTCTACAAACCCTGTCTTATCCTGCTCCTCTGAGTCACACCACCCCCCCAGACCTCCCTGGCTAATTGCAAAATGTACTCTCTATAAAGTTTCCTGACGTGCCCAGCATTTCTCGGACAAAGCTTAGTTCTGTTCTGTGTTAGAGTCCACACATTGATGGAAGGAGTGACTTCTTGGCATGGCCTGGCTCTTTTCTTGCCTGATGACTAACACTCCCAGGTCATACTTGGCAGTAGAAGTCATGGGCAAGTAACACCATTAAAGGTATCTAACCTCCTGTAGTTAATGAAAGCATAAATATTTTTGGGGGCATATGGCTCAAAAAAAAAAGGAGAAAATCACAGGAAAATACATTTTGACTGGACCAACACGTTTCTTCTCAACTTTTGCATGCTCCCCTTTTTCCTCTTTTAAATTTATTTATGTTCTTATAAGTAAAGTTAGAAATAGAAATATAATTTGAAAATTCAGAGTAGAAAAAGTTTTCATTTTGCTAAATTTACATATGAAGATTTTGGCTTCTCTTTCCCCAGATCAGTTTTTAAAACCAGATCTGGAAGAAACCTGTCCTGGGCTTATCTGCAGCCACCTTCATTCCAGTTCTGTGTTTTCTAGTGTGTTCACTCTGCAAAGATCCCAGACAAACTATCTTCTCCTGCTCCCCAAACCCCCTTCTAAATAACACAGTACTGCGGTGCCTAGATCTGAAAATTATTAACCCACCGTTTCACTTGGGCATACCTTGTTTCAGGGGAGCCGCCGAGGACTGAACTCCTTCCCGAGCTCATTTTTATTGACCTCTGGCAGGTACTGCAAATCCTGTGCCTGGCAGTTTATCTCCTTCACCATGGAGGAGTTCAGTGAGCCTGGGAAGGAGGGATGCAAACAAAAGTGTTATTAGCATGTTATTTCGCTCTTAATGGGTAGAAAAGATGCAAGATTCTTTTGGCACAGTGGTTCCTCCAAAAAAAAGGGAGGAAAAAGGACTTTAATTGAAGCCTGCAATGTTGTATAAATGGAAGATCTAAGTTTTAATTGAAAAATAATTATAACCACTTAATCATTTTAAATGAGGGCTGTAATTGCAGTCAGTTCATAATAGCCAAATACAGACACTTAGATTCCCGCAATAAAGCAGGGATGGTACAGCTTGATTTGCTAATAGCTCTTCCACTTCTCTCCTCTTTTGTCTCAAAGATTAATTCAGGCAAGGGCTATTAGTGCCGTTAATTGGTTCTGCAATTTAGACCTTGTGCTTGTGAATGAGTGACTGATGCAGACCTATCAGCCAATAATATGAACACTTTGTCAATGTGTTTCTCATTGTCCGGCTCCACATAACTCCCCCGGCAGCTCCTCTGCCACCCAACCCCGGCTCCCCGGAGGGATCAAGAAGAGTGGGTCTCCTTCGGGGTGAGGGATTCACTTAGTTTTAGATAGGTCACCTAGATGCCTTTGAAATTATGACCGGCTTATGAATAAAATAATTAGGCAGTCAAGGCATCCTCCTTGGCAGGGACAAATCCTGTATTCAGGAGAAATCATCTCCACCGTGCTGGAGGAAGGAGGTTCAATGGGATTGTGAAGTTGGTGAAGAGTTGTGTTAGGTGGAGAGCAGACACTGCTAGTGGGAAGGGGCTGACGGCTCTGAGCAGGATCCTGCGAGGGGTCTCATTCTTAGGGACAGAAGCCATGACTAACATCAGTCTGAATTACCAAAGTCACAGGGAACAGCACAAACTTTACTCTCTAACAGGTACTATTTTTCACTTAAGCAGCCACAACATTGGTGATGGGCAGTGGGAACAGCTGGTGGGCACAGCTGGAGGGACTTGGGCTAACAGAAGCAGCTGGTGGCATCATCCCTGATGAAGCCCTTAGAAAAACAACCAGGGATGGCTTTGTCCTTGCTATATCCGTTTTGTGGGAGATAACTGACTGAGAAGAGACTGTGTCAACTAGTCTTTGCCAGAAATGACTGTCATTTCAGGCCCAGCACAAGTGGAACTGCAGGTCCAAGTTCCTTGTTGCACCCTTCTCTTCTGCTTATTTTTAAATTGGACTTTGCCCAGAATCTTTTATTTTCAAGTTATGTAAAATTTATTGGGTTTTAAAAATTATATTAATTATTGATCTATTGCATTATACTGGTAAACAGCTACACTATTTATGTACCCCATTTTTTATTAATTTTTACAGTTTGGTGGTTTTTTCTTTTTTTTTTCCAGGTTCCACTTCAGTCTGGAAGGAAACAGAAGGTAGAAGCAGAATCAGGCTGTGCCATGGGTGAGCGTCACCCAGCAAGAGGCAGGCTGTCTCTCCCAAGGTCCATCTAGGTGTATGGCCCCGGAAAGAGGTAAGTTGGCTCGCTCTCTCCACATCACAATGTTTTATAACAGAAATTTAACAGACATGGGCAAAAGTTTGGGGCAAGCTTAGTTTTGCTGTTTAAGATATTAAATTAAGTAACAAAAGAATGAAGAAAAGCAACCCTTTACCCTCCTGTTTTTTCCTTTTGGTTGTTTAAATTTGCTCCCTTATGATGAACAAATGCAGCTGATTAGAAGTACCTTGTTTCATACCAAACCTTATTCTGACACTGTTCACTGTAGGATGGAGTAGTCCTTGCTCGTGAATACTGCTCTGGGCAAAACCAGAGCCTAGGAACAAACCTTTACAGAAAATCTAAGTAGAGCAGGGTGCATTTTATTTCAGTGCAGGGAAATCAAGGAGGAATTGCTCAGATGAGAGGCACTACGAAAAGTGGGCAGAGGAGAGGAAACAGGAAAGGCAAGAGCCCAGGATGATGGTTGATCCTCCCAGATGACCTGGGTGAGAGTCGCAGATTGCACTTCAACACAAGCAACAGTTGTTAAAGGTGCTGGTGAGTTTTTTGAATGAGTGAAATAAGTGGCACTCTCACGTCAAGTTGGTAAGTTTGGGTGGCTGAAGGAGTTCAGTCCTTGATTATTTTCACTGTAAAATGCTGTCAGTAGATAAAACTGTCCTTTTGGTTACAGTTGTGAAATTCCTGTTTGTGAATGATACTACCCACACACCAGCACTCTACTCTCCTGGCTGCTGTAAATTTGCACAGTCATTGAAATAAATGGAGTGATGACTTGGCCAAGATCTGTCCCTTCTCATGTATGTAGCAGTTCCCACCCAGGAATCGAGGTGTACCAAATGGATATGTCTTTTCCAGGCCTCCCAGATTGACTGAATGCAAGTTGAATTTATCCTTTTACTTAATTTACTGGTAACAATCCCTAGCTGTCATGAGTCTTTCCCGTCACCAGGTGATCCTGGTTGTGACAAACACAGGGAGTGTATTTGCGCTCCAGTCTTAGGCTCTATATTTAGCTACGTGATACCGGGAAAGCTTTCCGTGACTAAACTGTGTTGACCGATACCAAAAGCAATTACAGCCACGACATGCAGCAGGTGAGGTGTGTCACCAGGACTGGGTACCACTATGCCCAAAAAAGGGTCTGGGGGAGAGAGTGAATTATGAAAGTGTATATGAATCATCAATGCTGTTCTTTTGGGGAAAACAAAGAAAATGGGGTAACATTATGCTTAAACCAGGGGACTGTTGGTGAGACACATGAAGTTATCTTTTCCCTGCTTGGTGTTTACTTTCAGGCACTACTTTTCATGAATTATGTGTAACAAACTCCAGTATTAGGCATTTTCAGAATTGATTTTTGAGAGTCTGGGATAAATTATCTGGAGTGAGAGCAACATATCCCTTGTGGATGCTCTCTGATGGCAGGTCAGAGCTTTATGAGAAGTAGAGTTGCTCTGCTTTGGGTGTGGGAATGGACTGGATGACTTACCAACGTCCCTGGCAGTCTGTGTGGATCTCAAAAAGATGCAGAAACAAAATCATCTCTAGGAGCCAACTACTGTGTTCACATAACAGGTTGGATCTTCTTCAGAAGCACCTCCACAGGGAAGTCTGTCTATACATGAGACCGAGTGTCTGGGAGAGATCCAATGGCCCTTCAGCATGGACGAATGTAAAAAGATGGTGCTGGTGCAATTTTCATCCTCCTAAATGACCTTCCACTGCCTAAATATCACTCCACTGGGCTCCACTTCTTCTGAAGGCCCTTGCCTTGACCTTTCACGTGCTGTTTGTGAGTCTGGCACTGCCAAAACAGGGCTCATCATCTCCTTCCTCCCATGGAGAGCAGCTCTCCAGCAACATCCCCCTTTGCTCTCCAGCCACAAACACATATACATCAGTAGAAAACTCTGTTAGGAAGGAAGTGGTGAGAGATGTAGCAAAATGGGCAAAGAAGGTGTTACCCAAAAAAGTGATTCTCTGGCATCAGTTCAGGTTTTCTAGGTGCTCTTGTCTTACAGTAATAAATAGTGGCATATCCACTTTGCCCTCATTCTTTGTCCATCTAAACAAGTCCAAACTCATATTTCAATGAGGGTGTAAAAACAATAGTGGCTGAGGATATACCTTTGCTTCTATTTATTTTTTCCTTGGCCTGCGTGACAGACTTGGTAGTCCCACAGCAAACTGCCGGCTTGCACCATTCACTCTTCAGCAACTGCAGCCTTTCTCATTGGCTCCCAGCCCGACCTCACCAAGCAGCAAGGTACACCCGGACATCTGCCCCAGTGATGCACTGTCCTTTGCTCTACGCTGTCCAATTTTATACACTATCCTTTGCTTAAATGTTTGGGTCAAGCAAACATCCCCAGATACAGGTATGCTAATAAACTCCTCTCCACTTGGCTCAAAAGCATCATCCCTGCCAGGAAAGGATTAGGCTCTCCATAATTTTTATCTGTTTCATCCAATTTAAGGACATCTGTGGTTGGCCTCCTGGAGCATGCAGTCGCTTCTGCAGAAGCTCTACCTGGGCTGTTTCAGAGGGACCCACTGGTCCCCGTCTGCCCCACACTGGCTGCACGTCTGCCCGGAGGGAGAAGGTAAACAGAGAACGAGGCATTCACGCCATGCGTAACAAACGGCTCTTGGTACCGAGTGAGGAAAATTATCTCACCGAAACAGATAAAGAGAAAGGGTAGGTTTGTATGGTAAGGACCAGACCTCTCCTGACTCCCGTCCGTGACGTAGGCGGTGCCTCCAGCTAAAAGTCCCTTCTGCCCTGGCTGCGTGCCCCAGACCCGGCTTGTGGAGGCTTGTGCGCACCAAGGACCTGCCTAGCGAGCGCTCAGCGCCATGTCTGTGACGATATGCCAGTCCATGGGCTTCGTGGTATCTGCTTTAGGAATAGGAGGCATCATCGCATCAACGTGCATGGACCAGTGGAGCACCCAAGACTTGTACAATAACCCGGTGACTGCAGTGTTCAACTACCAGGGCCTCTGGCGCACGTGTGTCCGGGACAGCTCCGGCTTCACCGAATGCCGCGGATACTTCACCATCCTGGGGCTGCCAGGTAAGGCTTAGCGGCCGCGAGGGCAAAGATGTGGGAGGGCAGAGCCGCCGGCACATGCCAGAAGCCATGTGTGAGTGGTGGTGATGGGTGATTTGTGGTGCAGAGCGGGGGAACCAAATTTTAGCCAAAAAGTTCCTCAGGTGCTCACCCTGTTTGGATGACAGATCCCTTGGAGGGATCTGAATGCGAACCCCCTCCCATGGCCAAGGTGAGGTTCAGCAAAACTCATTACAGCTGAGGTGCTTGAGGTGTTGTCCAGGCAATATACCCAGGGCAGTGGGTGCTCCGTGGGGTGATTTGTTCCCTGTGCCGTAGCTGATTTTGATTTGGGTACGCGCTCCTACCCCAGCAGCATGGCTGTGCGTGGCTTCCCAACAGAAACCACTAATATTCTTGGCATCAGAGAAGATCCTCTTCTAAGAGGATATGTCACAGTTCAGCTCACTGTATTTCTGTTCAAGCTAACAACACCAGGCTGGATTTCTCCCTAATTCTCCTTTGGTTCCAGTTTTTTCTTCCACGGGTATCATTCCTGTCCTGGTTGTGCCCAGAGTATCTAGGGGTGCAAACAACTAGGTTACAACAGGATTATCTGGATTTCCTTCTTTCCTTCTTGCCTCCTTGCCTTAATACAGTGAGAAAAAAGGCACTTAGACTATTATATCCATCTAGCCTCTGTGCTTTGACGCAGCAAGAATGGAGGAAAGAAGCCAATTATATCAGCAAATCATTGCAGAACTGCAAAACGGCATTTCCAAAACACACAGAAATAAGCACTGTGCACAAAAATTGCTTCTTTTGCAACTAGTCCATCTTTGCGCAAATCAAACCAGTATAACCCACTGCAGCTGGGGCCTCAGACACCAGGATGAGGGGTGTTTCGTCCCTGAGCTGTGTTTCCATGTCACTCATCTCTGGATCCTCACTCCCAACTGGTGTCCGGCGTTAGCTGTGCCGCAGCATCCCTGTGCAGTTGCCAGGGATGCCCGTGAGCATCTTACCCTTGCCGGAGCCATGGTTTCAAATGTCCCTCGTTCACACATGGTCTAGAAGGCCTGATCCTGCCTGGACATCCCGTTGTGCAGCCCCTGTCAAAAGCTGCGTGCTGTGGGGGGTACAAGTGAATGGAGGATGACATCCAAATAGGGATGTTTGTGCAGGGCTTGCCTTCGCACACCGATCCCAGCAGCTGGCGAAGCCGAGCGGTTTCACCAAGGGAAAAAGCGTGCGGCAAGGGGCAGGACAGGTTGGTAAAACTTGACTCCAGCAGGCTAATTGCTTATAGGTAAAAAGGTTAAAGTTGCCGTATGAGGAAGAAATAGAGGTGTAAAAAGCAAATCCTCCCCCCTACCCCACACATGCTGCCACCACACGCTGCAGAACATCCACCGTTCTTCAGCTCTGAAAGTTTAAGATTACAGAATATGTAACGCTACTGAAGAAGCAATTAAACTTTTCAAGTGTTCATCTCTGGGAACTACTTCAGTCTTTGAATAAACCAGAATACTTGAGGTTTGGGGTTGTTTGGTTTTGTGGTTGTTTTTTGTTGGTTTGGTTTTTTTTTTTTTCTCAAAATACCTCTGTTTCTGACCTAAGCATTCAGTGAAAAGCTTTTCCTTCATTCTGCAGACAGGCTGCGGGGATCAGTCTGTCCCTCCTCAGCTCCATCCAACAAGCTCTGCAGCTCCCTCTCAGTTACAGACAGAAACGAGCATCCTAACCTAAATGTCAGGATTTCTAATGAACTACAGTGGAATTAACAAGTGTGATTTGCTGGGTTGATTGCAGTTGCCTACAAAAAGGGATTTAAAAAAGCCCAAAGAATAAGGCACAGCCTTTAAAGGGGGACCCTGAACCCCTCAGAGTAGCTGTCCTCCTCTCCAGTGCTGTTGGAGATTTGGTGCCTGCCCCGCCGCTGTGCAGGAATATGGATATTTATGTGCTTTCTGTCCTGACAAGATGATTTCGGTGACCGGTGCTATCAGCACTGCCCTACAGAGTGAGGTGGCATTCTTTTTTTCCCTTTTTAATGAACTGGGTTTGCTCTTCTGAAGTCACTCCCGTGTTCTCCCCCCTCTTTTTCCCTCCTGTTATATATTGTCTGACACTTCCAGTCTCTGGAGAAGCTGGTGCTAAAACAAGTGCCCCACTGCTGTGCTTTATAGATTGGCTTCGTCTTCTGAATGCATCTGCTCCTACGGGCATTTCTCCCCACCTGCCGCCAGCAAAAGGCAACTGTGTCCCTAACAGGAGGGGAAAAACAATGCTAAAAATCAAATTATTAATTTGCTAAGATACTGTTCAAGCAGATCATGCCAGTGTTTATTTTAACCGTGCTGCACCTTGATCTCCATTAAACCCCCCCTTGCTAACCGCACCATAGTTAATGGTTTGTCAGCATTTCTATTATAAACCCCTATTTATTATTCTGACAATGGCAATTTATATTGGGAACAATAGTGCCAGAGTGAATAAAAATAATAGGACTCCAGTAAAGCAGTGAGGTGACCTGAGTACGTCAATGAAGTCCTGGTTTCCGAGGATTTTTTTTTTTTTCTCTATCCCTTGCTCCCATAGCAAAAATTAAACTTGTCTTGCCCATCATCTATCTTCAATTTAGTTGGGAATTTTAATTTCAAATAGATTGTGGAAAAATCAAGATAATAGATGAAAATGAGAAATAACACGGGTAGTTTATGGCTCTCACCCTTGCTGCTCAGCTATAAACAGTCAGTCTCTGGTGAAATATGCCACTTGAGGACTAAGCCTGTTTGTTCTGATTTTGCTTTCTCTTATTATTTTTTGCTGCTTGCTTTGGAGTGTCGGCAGACCTTACTGTGATTGTCTGGAGGACACGATCTGAATGTGAACACACAAATAGCAGACAAATAGCAATACCTGAGCTCTGGCAAGGCTGGTTGTTTCACTAGCGTGGAAGTCACAAGGTACGTTAGGTTAAAAGGAGAATTTTTCAGTTGCTTACAAGTTTGCTAAACTACAATAACATGGGTAGTGATTTTCCTGTTGTCTCTCTTGGTCTCTTATTTCCAGACCTCTTCAGCTAGACAAGTTCAGCCATTTTTGAAAGGATATTTTCTTCTCAAGTCAAAACCCATTTTGACCCTTTCAGAAAGGCTAAGGCATCTCTCTGCTCTGGAACAAAAGGCTGGTGACTTGAAAAAAATAAGCATTTTTTTGCTTTTCTAACAGCAAACTTTGAAAGTCTGAGGGCACCCTGGTAAAATTCTGCAACTGGTTAATGGGCATGTGTTGCTAGAGGGGTCAGAGTAAAAATAGCTCATGGCAGTGTAATCATGACTGTCAAGACTTTTGCATAAAACTGCTTTTAGTTTTGCTGGTGCGAGGTAGCAGAGGTTGGTAGATGTTCCCCAAGGAGAATTCATGTCTGGGAAGGCTTAATGTTGGAGTGTCTGGGTTTTTTTTTCTTTCATATCAATGATGTTGGGATAAGGTGTTCTTTTTATTCGTATAACCAACCCATATTTTGTGGCATAGCCCTAGTAATACCCTTCCTCTGGGGATTTTGGAGAAAGAGCACAGCATCCTGGCCAAAGCAACAGCATCTTTGCTCTCTGGAATTGCTTTATGCCCAAAGCTTGTAAAGATGGGGACAGCTAGTTGCCATGTCATGATCCTGCACTGGCGATGGTCATGGCAAAGCCCCTTCCAAGCTCTGCTTGTTACTTAAAATCCTTTGATACAGTTTGGCTCCAATTTTTGAAATTTCTGCAGACAACAGCTCTAAGCTGTTTAAACTCTTTTGAGACTGAGCTTTTGCTCAGAGAAGGGTTTCAGTGGCCCAGGGGATCTGGAGACTTGGTATAACCTATCAAGGGAATGTGTGAGGCTGCAGTGGGTTTGCACTCACAGCAGGAAGTGAAGGAGGTGTGGGGTTGGGGAAAAGAGCTAATGTGAGATCCTTAGAGAGGTTTCGGGCATCCCAGTTCCTGGTGACAGGGTGGGAGAGGTGGCAGGAAGCCCAGAAGGGGATGTCAGGATGCTAGAAGCGTGCATCACTTCCTTGCTACTGTCTCATGCTTTTACACCACGAAAGGTCAAGTCACATGAAAAATAATCTTAAAGGATCTGGGATAAGGGCCAGAAAAGTAGCAAGGCAAGGGAAATGGCAAGGTGCTGTGGAGATGTGGGTCTAGGCTACAGCTTACAGACATCTAAGGAAGGTCACAGCTTCATGCACCCCAGCTTTGCTGAGGGACCTCCAAAACTGGTCTGTACCACCTGAAGACGAATGGGCTAGAGTGGGTCTGAGCTGGTATGGGTCCCTTCCATGACCTCCTTTCACCACTGAGTTTCAGAAAGACCAGTCAGCCCTTCTCATGCTACTGTGTGGTGGGCCACACGCTTCTGGAGGTTGTGGTCATCACAGCAATGGAGGGGAAGAAAAAGAAAGGTGGTTTGGTTTGTTTCGGTCTGAACAAGCTGGAATTGACAGGCAGGGTGTGAGCTATATTTGCAAAATTTAAAGTAAACATGAGCTGTAGGTGATTTTTATGGGAGAGGCATGATAACATTCAGGAGTTGCAATGGGGCCAGTGAACAGTTTTGAGATAATATAGAGTTCAGTGCCTGGGTAGATAAAGCAAGTATGAGCTGAAATAAAGAGGGGAGGGAAGCGGTCACAAAGTACCCTTCCTTTCCCTAGTTTGGGTAAACGGATGCAGATGTCCCCATACTCAGAGTGGGAGCCCTGTTCTCTGCTCCTTGGTGAATAAGCTTGGCCTTTGCAAGAACTGTCTCCCCACCATGTCCTTCCTTAGATCCTGCTCAACATTACCACATGGCATGGCTAGCCCTCCAGCCCAAGCATTCAACCACCTTGGTGGAGACTGAGCAACAGGCACATGCTTGGAGAGAGATCCCCATCCTTTAACCACTCTAGGCTGTAGATATCTTCCAAGAGTGGCTGGAGATGAGACTCAAGTTGTAGTAAAGATGCTTAGACATGCTCTACAGCTATCCTATCACCCAACCACTTTTCAGCTCATGCTCTGAGCCAGCAGTTCAGATAAAACTCTCAGGGGATCTTCTGTTATTGGGCTGGGTGCTGGGAAAATGGGATGATGAGTTTTTTGCAAAGGGAAACATATTTTCCCTTATCATGAGTGCCTCACAAAGAACCATTAACAATAAGCTTAAAATAAGACCATTTCAGAAAGGCAGAGCAAATGGGCTAGGGGAAAGGTTGGGATGGAAACAAGTCTGTGTTTTTCCTCCCGAGTTTTGCTTCAACCAACCACTGAGGAAGGTATTTTCGTGAGTGCTTTGAGTTCCTAGTGTTTTCAAGTGTGATGCTAATCAGAGCATGAGAAATGGCAAGCGGCTAATGCTGGGATGGCTGGATAGCACCTTAGGCAACATGCTTAGGGATAAGCAAATAGAAACTCCTCCAGAACACAGTAATTCTTCAAAGACACTACATGGAGTGCTAAGCAATGTTGGGTGTTTGTCTACCTCTTAGCTAAGGACTGCAGCATGACCCTTGTTACTGAAGTTGCTTGCTCAGCTCCGTTTTTAGAGGGAGCATGCATGAGGTTTCAAGAGGGAATGTGCAGCCTCTTTAGAGACATGATTCAATTTGGCCCTTAAAATCCAAAGTAGACCAGTTCATCTGGGTTTTCTTGCATGTCTGGAGACTGTTGATGATATTTTTGGTTGCTTCACTATTGCTCTGAGGTTTTGATGTCCCTGAGTAAGAGGGATGACAGGAACCGTCAGCAGGAGAAAAACATATCCCCAGGGAAAAGCGAGGCAGCACTGCCTGGATGGCAGACTCCAGCTCAGGGCACAAATGGGGGCAATCCAGGGGATGAACCTCTTGTCAATAGGTGTGTTGGGAGGAGAAATGGGTCTTTGGAGTGTGAAATGGTGGAGGGGGAGAGAAGGTCTCTGTTGGCTTGAAATGCTGCTCCAGCTTGCATGAAGCTGAAACCAGGAGAAATGGTCAGAGGAAGGAGTGGTGGCTCCCCTCCCAGCAAAGCAAACATGTGGACACAGTGCACAGGAGGGCCACCTCCACTGGTATTCATGCAACTACCCAGTCATCCAATGTAGCAGCAAAAAAAGTAATTTAAATAGTGGTGGAGATTTTTGGGGAAAAAATACAGAAAAAAATGTTTGCTCTTTGTATCCTACTCCCTTTTCTTTTTCCTCCCCAGGGTTTTTTTAGCTGTGACTTGTCCATGGGTCTGTTATTTTGTGCAGCCCTGCAAGCTGTTGCACACTAATGCTGTGGGGAGACACCACCCTTGGGAATAGGGATTATGTCCCAGAGGAACATCTGTCCCTGGGATATGGTTTGAAAGACTGAAGTGGTCTCTTACCACTAGATGGCTGGAAGGTGGCAAGTCCTGGGGCACAAAAAAGGAGTCCAGGAGAGCTTCCAGGAAGGATCAGGGTTGGGGCACAACCAGCCTTTCTAGACTGGGGCATGGGTATGGGTACAGCAAGGGATTGTGTGAAAGGGCATCTAGTTCCTGCTGCTGCTGGGGTCACCACCTACCGCAGCTGTGGGGAAGTGGAGGATGGGGTGGAGAGCTGGTCACATCACTTGTTTTAGCACTTGTTGTCCTCCCAGATCCTAGGTCCTCCTCATCTCCAAGGTTTCATAATGAATTACCCAAGATGAGGAATGTTAGTCAGCATGCCCTATCCCTCAGAGCTTGAGCAGCTCTTACAATCTCTGCTTCTTGAGAGCTCACGCTTATGTTTTTTGTTCACGCTATTATGTCTGCTGGCGACTTCTGACTTTAGATATGTTGGAGCGAGCCCTTCCCCTGATATAAACTTACCAAAGTCAGCCTAAGTGACTAAATCTGAATAAAACTGCTGGAAGCAAAGACATCTTGTGCTTGACCCAGGAGGGCTTTGATGCCTGTGATTTGAGGCCACTAGACATGTGCATTGTTCTCTGGCTGCTACAGCAGAGGCCAGTGCAAAAGCATTTCTCTCTCCTGCCCACCAGCTTGCTGCACAGCCACAAAAGCAAAAGGGGTGTCCTGGGCAGTCATTCTCCAATAGGCAGAAGTAATAGCCAACATGTGGTAATCCCACTGTAACTCATCCATCCACAGAAATCGGCCTCTCCTCTCTTCCTGGTGGTTTTCACACCAGGTGATGGTATTGGTGCCTGTGGCACAGGGTGGTATCAGGACTGGATAAAGCAGGAATTTCTTTATAGATCAGAGCGGATGTAAATCAGTTGGAGCACGGTATTAGATGAGAATAGATGAGCGTGAAGTCTGGAAGGTCCTTGAAAGTCAATGCGCTCCATCAGTGGAGTGGCATGGTGAATTTATATTGCTCCCCTGAGCCCAGCACTTCTCCACTTTTCCCTAATTTTTATATCCTCCCACCCTTTTTTCCAGGTCCATCCTCCAACCAATATAGACAAGTATCTGTAAAATGGCACGTTCCAAATGACCCCTGTGCCCTCCCTCTCCTCCTCCCCACACAGGTTTCAGTGGGGCCACATGATGGGTGATGCACATGGGAGGAGAGCAGAGTTGCAGGACCTTTGCTGGATCAGCTTGGGGCTCTTGGCTCGATGCCCTGGGTTGCGCAATGGTCATCATCCAAGGCAACCTCGGTGATGTTCAAAGTGGCTGCAAAGAGCAACCATGTCTGAGTTTGTTCCCTGGGTTGAGCTGTGGCTCTGCATCCTCCCACAGAGCATCCCTGTCTATCACCATGCCTCTTGTGCAGATGTCTGCATGGGTGGCTGGGTGTAGAGGTGTCCCTATCTTGGTCTGATGGCAGACCTACTCCCCCTTTGCATAAGCAGAAGGCCAGAGAGGCGATGTTTGCCAGGGAACGTGATCCTTCCCTCTGCCCCTCTCAGCACGTTTGCACTGTGCCAAGCACGCAGGAGAAGCCCAATGGACAGCAAAGGGTTTCACTGGGGGGACGGCGCATGTTCCAAGTGGGTTGCCCAACACTCAATGGAGTGTGTCTGCTTAGCTGGGGAAGGACAAGCACTTCTAAAGGACAAAAGCTCGTATCTCTGGCCCTGCTAGCATAAACCTACCCGGCGAGAGTGAAACTGGACTATCTTGCAAAAACACTTTGAGCAAACACACTGCTCAATGGAAAGCATCTGATAAGAGCTGCTGTGTTTCTGGTGGCTCAGTCGAGAGGACTTCGGTGCTCCCATTAGGTCTGCGGCTTCATCAGGGCTGTCTCACCTCCTCTTGCCGGGAGAGACACCATGTCCACGACCATCTGCCAGGTGACGGGGTTCATCGTTTCGTCGCTGGGTGTTGCGGGGTGCATTGTGTCCACTGCCATGGATATGTGGAGCACGCAGGACTTGTATGACAACCCGGTCACGGCCGTCTTCCAATATCAGGGACTGTGGAGGAGCTGCGTGCGGCAGAGCTCTGGCTTTACAGAGTGCCGGCCATATTTCACCATTCTTGGGCTGCCAGGTAGGGGCAAAAGATGCACCAGGTTTAAACTAGGAGTTCTCCTGTAGCTCTGCACAGTTTTAACCAAAAGCAGGATCAGATATTTGAAGCACTTTGTGAGGAATAAAATTTCCAGGCGTCCCAGTGTATGAGCATAAAAATATGTGCATATTTGTTACCAGGATAGTAACTTTACTCAGTGGAGGTTACAACTGGGAGCATGTATAGGGGAATCTGGATGAGCATCATGGGTTCAGTCCCGTTTGCTGGCATAAATTAGCACAGCTCCACTGATGTGAGGAGAGTGAGTATGTTTAAACCCACAGATATTCTGTCCCTTTCAATTGAAACACAAAGAAAACAGCTGGATGTAATTTTGCATTGTTATCAGGATAATGGTTTCTACGTAAAACATTTGAACTACTTTTTTTCTCCAAAGAGAAAACTGGAATTGAAGAAATCTGCCTGTGAGCAGTGTGTGTAGGAAGGGCGAGAAGGGAAAGGGTGCATTCAGTCACTTCACGTTATGTGGGGAGTTTTAGTATTTAAAAAGTAGATTGCAGAGAGGTATTACATTTTCTTTTGCTTG
>NW_010230280.1:22688-32349 GCF_000690775.1 Eurypyga helias | reverse complement strand
GCGGTGAGAGTTAGTTAGTTACCCACCCCACTGTATGTGAGGGTATTCCAGTGCGCGGGATCTAGCTGGACCCATGGGAGGGGAGCAGCCAGCCTGGCTCGCCATGCCTCCCTGTGACCTGTCGTGCTTGTGCCCTGCCAGCTAGGCTTAGCCGTCGGTTGCCAGCCAGCCGTAAATACAGCCCCGAGAGTGTTTCCACTCTTGGTGCACAGCTGTGAATGGGTACAAGCGAGCACTACTGTACATCGGCCTTTTGCAACTGTTGACGGGGGTAGAAGAGGGCATGATGTGGGCTCCCAGCCCTGTATCCTCAGGGATGCCAACCTTGCTTCCCTGCTGTGAGGCAGGGGGGAGTGCTTAGCTGGAGACCAGTGTGTTGGCTGCTGTGTTTGCTTTTTGAGAAAAGCCCGTGACCATCCTGAGGGGTGCGATGGAATAAATGTGTTTCTGTGTACCCAGCTTCAGGATCGATAGGCGACTTCTGTTTCATTTGGAAGAGCAAAACTGATGTTTGGAGTCATTTCTCCTGCGTAACCTTTTCTTTTTAAATAATAAGAAGTGCATTTATTAAACAATATATGCTAATGTTGATCAATATATAGATACATATCCTTATAATGCTGTGTGTAGGTGACTGTGTTTTAAAAGAACAGTGAGGCGATGGTAGCCATCATTTTGATGCCAATTTATCATAATCAAGATTTTACTTTTTATGTTATTTTTAGATAATATAGCAATAAGGAAGTGTGCAAAGCAGTCACAGACATTTTCTATTGTGTCTTAGACACATTCTGTCAGTTTTGTTCACTTTTTGTGTTGGTTCAGTTGATGAGTACCCTAAGAGAAACAGAAGGAATGTCCCTGCTTGAATTTTGTTAACTTTAAAATTTTTAATATTACTTAATTTTTGGTATATATTTAATATTTGGTTAACTTAATATTTTGTATTAGTAACAGAAACGCAGACAGTGTCAGTTTTAGATTACTTGAAGTTGTTTTACTTTACTCACCTCTCACTATTCACAGCAACACTGGAGAAAGAGACAAGTCTCCAGTTTCACTTACGTCTGAAAAATACAGTGACGCAAACTGTGGTTTCAGACCACTAACATTCATTGTGGTGAATAACCTTGCATTTTTCCTATTTTCTGTGCACCCCATCCCTTTTGTATGAAGTCACATGTGCAAAATGAGCAATCATATGTGTGCAGATATGGAGCAAAGTTATATCCTACTTCATGCAAAATGTGTATGCCAGATGGCAGGTAGTTTCTGCGCTCAACTTTAACTATAGAGCTGTTTGCTACCTAGTGCTTCTGATAAATTTTTTTTCCTTAGTCTCCTATTTTGTTTGTCTAAGCCCTTCCACTCCTTCCTTCTGGGGGAGGTCATTCACCTTTGGAAAGCTGGTCTATTCAGAGGACTTTTGAGGGATGCCAACATTCACTTGAAACTGCAGTACTCTCTTTCCAAGCAGCTCTCGCTTTCAGTCCCATGAGCCAAGTGGAGAGGCTTTCATGCCACAGCAGACCTGGGAGCACTTTCTTCTCCTTTCTGTCCCTTTGTGGAGATGGTGCATGTCAGCCTCATGGAGATAGAATCCCTGCTGATAGCTGTTTTGCATTTTTTTTCTGCTGTGCCATGCTGTGTTTTTCTCTCTCCTTTCCAACAGCTGCAGATTGCTCCTTTTCAATGGAGGTTCACCGCACTTGGACTTCAGTTCTTCAGGAGAACTGCAGTGTCCCAGAAATTGCTTGGCTTGGCCTGCCTGTTGTGTCCTTCCACGGGCACCCAAGGCACTGGGAACATCTACCCTGGGAACCGACAACGTCCCTGTGACAGCTTAGGGTCACTTCTTGAAGGGCTGAGCCCACCACAGAGATGGCACCTAGGGACCATAAGGTCTGTAGGAAGCATCCCAGGAACAAAGGACTGTCCTGGGGACAGAGACCTTCCATCATGGTCTGTAGTGCCTTATGCTGCCCTGGGAGTACCAGCCTCTCCTGCCTGACCTGAAACAAAAGCAGTTGCAAAGAAACTTAGGTGACTGTAAAGACAAATGAGTATTGTGATTTTGTTCTCTTTGCAGCTTTCTGCTTTGCATCGGGTGCTGCGAACAACCTTTGAGGGCTGATAAGACATATCCGCCAGCTTCTTGTTCTCTGACGAACAATAACTAATGAGCTCGCACCTGGGGGCTGATGAATGGGAGATTGAAAATCCCAGGCTCGTTAGCACTTGTTATCAGCTGATAAGGGCAAATTGAGTCATAAGAGCAGCAGCCCCGGTGGGACTGCCAGATGGGAGAAGGTGGTGTATTCCCAGCCTGTGGGATGCCAGACTGCTGGTTCCTTGTGTGTCATAGTGCTAGTGCAGTTCTGCTTGGGTTTGTGGTACCCCACAAATAAAGAGATCCAGGCGGGCACCCCAGCACCCACCCTTGCCCTCCTGTGGAGGGTTTATAAACATATCCCTTCTCCCTCCCTGTGCAAGACCAGCAGGCTCTACTCCCTGCTCTTCCACTCCAGCTGGGCCGTACGGGACACTTGGACACCACGGCCTTCCTGGCTTGCACAGCAAAAGGGGTGATAGGCAGGCCAGGTGAAGCCCCTGGGGGCTGCAGGGTATGTTGCCTGCCCCTCTGTCGGTCACAAGCCTATGACATCTTCCCCGAAGGTGGACAGTCGCGCAGTGAGCATCAAAGCCAAACCCAGGGTTGCAAGGGCTCATAGGAGGGCAAGAAGAGGCTGCAATTCATCCCAGCCAAATCACAATAGCTCATGAAATACTTTTGACTACCCCCTTCCCCATGTTCTGCCAGCCCTGCCACCTTCCTGTCTCTGCCAGGGACACGTGCACAGGCAGGGAGAAGTGTCTGGGGCCAGCACTCAGTTGCAGACAAGATGGGATATGTGCCACCTTATGAGAAAATCAGCTTGTTATTCAAATGCGTGGCCTTTCCCTTTACTTCTCCATTTTAAAAGGTGCAAGTTTCCCTTTGCTTTTTCCCCTACTTCTCTACTCTGGCCAAGAAGAGTCTAGAAGGTCTTTGCTACCTTCATCTAACAGACAGCAGCGCTCAGCTCCCATCGCCATGGCCCACCAGCATCAGAACCTGCCTCCAACCAAGCATTCCCACCATGACAGCAGGCTGCTAAACAAATTCAGGGCTAGGTTATTTGAATGTGGTATTAATGAACGTGGATAGATGTATACAGGACTAACATTACAAATAACCATGTGGATATGCTGGGGGAGGTCATTGACGAAGTTTTGTTGTCCTCCCTTGATGTATATTAATGTTTGTCAAAGTGATTTTCCTCTTCTCCTGTGCCATGCTTTTTACTGTAAAGCAGGAACATACAGAATTTCACTTGGAGTCACAGAGTAGTTGGAAATACCATGGATAGCTGGGTGGAGCTGTCTGCTTGCTTTGCTGTTTGGGGAGAAAAAACACCTTCCTCAATCATTTCCGTTATAAAGCAACTTATGTTCATACCAGCTCAGTTTCAGCTGAATAAATCGTTACCGGTGCCAATGAATATGTACAAAGATTTCATTGAAACAGTCAAACATTACAACAAAATCATCAAACTCCTTCAGAAGTTGAAAAAAAGAGCCACATTTCTAGAAGTGCCCCATAAAAAACCACCGAGTAGATCCGGTCCCCCTTTTCCAAGGCACAGTTTTACTTTCAGCAAATGAATTGCAAAACATGTTCAAGGTTTTCTTCTTTAATATTTTTATTTTTAGACAGAAACAATCTTTAAAAACCTCCCAGGTTCTGTTGAATCCTATTTCTGTTGTTCAGCGTATCTCTTGTCAATCTGTTTTGCAGCAATGTTCCAGGCTGTGAGGGCCCTCATGATCGTGGGTATCGTCCTGGGCATCCTTGGCCTCCTTGTGTGCATTTTTGCTCTGAAATGCATCCGTATCGGCAACATGGAGGATTCTGCAAAAGCTAACATGACTCTGACCTCTGGTATCATGTTTATTGTTGCTGGTAAGTGCGTGGTGTCGTGTCTTTCATGTGCAAGGCAGTGTGGTTGCCTGGAATTGAGGACTCGGCGAGTCTTCAGGTCCTTCTACCTCTGCTTAGGAAAGAAAGCCAGAAGGTTTGTATGGGACAGAATGTGGAAGGCTGAAAAAACAACCCATAGATAAAAAAGAAATTAAATCTCTTAATTTGTTATATGTATAATAGTTGTTACATATTATTATATCCTTTATTTATACATGAGTTTTATAAGTCTCAGGCTTTATACATAATAATTTTATGATGACTCTCAGGGCTGTGGTAGACTAGCTCGTAATTTTTTAATACTTTTGTTTATCAGGGGGGCTGCAGGAGTGCCTAATGTTGCCCAGCTACCTCAAAATGGCAAATGCTTAAGAACATCACTTATGAGTTTTCCCACACTTTATTGCAAATGAGTAATCTAATCAGATCCATACCCTAATGAAGAGAAGAAGAACGTCCCTATTTAAAATCCTTACAGTTGAACAGCTCTTACTTTTGCTGGGATATGAGACATACAGCACAACCTAAAGATGTACAAGTACAAGCTGGACAGGGAAACCACCTTCTGCAACACAGCTTTAATTCTGCACTTTAAAAACTATTGTTTTATGGATCTGAGTCAGTGGGTTGAGAATTTGGCCAGTGAGGATATTAACAAAGCCCATCGTGTATTCCCAAAGAGAGGGTGCCTAAAAGGATGATGGGGCATCCCCTGGCTGAGTTCACCCATTTCAAAACAAGGTCCTTAGTCTCAGCTAGCCGAGGAGTTGAGCACCGATGTGCCATGGTGGACCTGGCCTTTGGTCACACCTCTGTGAACTGGGGGTTGTGCTTCTTCCTAAAATTAGGGCTGCTTTCAGGACAGAAGCGTTAAAGACTCTGACTCTGCTGTACCATGATAGTGACAGCTATATGGGGTCCTGAGGCAGAAGCACCACTGATTGCTCAGTCCCTCCTCAGTGTTGTAATTGGGCCTCAGGAAAGACTCGGAGGTCTTGGCGTGAGTAGTGAGGATACATAAGGCTTGGGGTGACCAGAAAAGCTGGAGTCCATAGTTACTCTGTGGGTCTCAGTCCACCCTTCTGTCTGTCTGATCTCAGGTCTGTGTGCCATCACTGGAGTGTCTGTGTTCGCCAATATGCTGGTCACAAACTTTTGGATGTCCACAGCCAACATGTACCAGGGATTGCAGAACGTCCAGAACAGGTAGGTGATGGTCTGGCTCAGGGCACTCCACAGTGCAGATCTCCTTCAGGGTCAAGGTGGGCTGCAGCTGAAGGGAAGGCAAACTCTGGGTGCATATTACTCTGGTCCTAGGACTTGGAAGATTTATGAGTTTCTTATCTGCACTGAAGATAATTTATCCAAGCAAGTTGGCTGGGATGTCTCTGTGCCTGCAGCTCAAGGAGGAGGTAGAAAACTCACTGAGGATGGAGCTGCAGGTGGGATAGTGCTCATGGGAACTTATGCAGGGCCAGAGAGAGAATGACAATGTTCAGTGTGTTTCAGAAGCAGCAGACTGGACCGCTGTCACAGCGCTGACCAGCCACCTCTCTGTGTTTTGTAGGTACACCTTTGGCTCAGCCCTCTTTGTTGGCTGGGTGGCAGGTGGCCTGGCCCTTGTAGGAGGCATCATGATGTGCCTTGCTTGCAGAGGGCTGATCCCAGAAGAATCCCGGTAAGTCTATCTGTGGTAAACATGGGGAAAGTATCGCATGAAGCCTCGGATGTCAGGATAATGTACAGCCAGCTCACCACAGGAGATGTCTATGTGTAATACCCCTATTGCAAGAGTTGTCTTGTTGATACATTTGGTTGCCCTGTATCTTGGGTCAAAAGTGAATGTTTCCTTTCCCTGACTGCATGATTTGTGAACTAATAGAGAGAGCAGGAGTGATCAACCTTAAAAATATAAAATTTGCAATTTGCTTGCTAAGTCAGGCCCATTAATTGCTGCTTTGATTGAAAATTGCACAGCAGATCATCTGCAGGTGTAGATTGCATCAGCTGAGCTGATTTACCTCAGGCAGGGCTTTGTACGGCTACACAGCTGGTTATTGTAGCTGGGTCCTTCACTCAGCCAAGGATTTGCTCATGGGAAAGGCAGTATAAGTTTAGGAAAAGAAATGAGAGAGGCTTGCAGCCTGTCCATGGAGATCACTGAGTGGCTCCAAGTGATGGGACATTACGAAGTTGCCTAAAATCCAACAGCAAACAGGAGCACCAGGTGAAACTTTGGGTAGTCATGGACCCTCCAGTGGCTGATGCCATCTTTTGTGTCTCTTTCAGTTACAAAGCAGTGTCCTACAATGCATCGGGGCGGAATATCTCCTACAAAACAGGGCCGTATAAGGTTGGTTCAGGTTATGAACCTGAAACGAAGACTAGGAAGGGTGCAGGGTATGAAGAAGCTGCTCGAAGCGAGGACGGAAGACGCTCATACCCTTCAAAATACGACTATGTCTAGTAGACTTTCTGGGCTTGAGAAACGCTAGCGTTTATAAAATATTTTTCACTTCAGAAGCAAAAAGTATATGCAAACAAAGCAGTCTGTAAATAGGATTGTGTTTTCTATCATGTTTCCTCTACTCTGAGGTTGTATCCTAGCTTGTTATGAACATCAGTTTTATTTGACTGCCTGTTAGTATGCCTACCATCAGGAGAGCTATAGCAGAAGTAATGCTTTTTTATGCTCTCTGAGTGGAACAGTTTGCTCATATTTTACATATAAACTCTGATATCCAGGACTAGGATTGTGCCTTGTGCCCTTTTCTATTTCTTCTAACAGATTAAAGTTCCCATTTAATGTCCAGATGTAAAAGCAATGCTACCCCATTGCTTTTTCCCCTTTGAGCAGGCTTTTATGCAATTAGGCAACATCATTCCTTATTTTCTCAGGAGTTTTGAGAAGTGAACAGCATCCTGTGACCTCAGTGTCGTCTTTTTGTCAGAGAAAAGTGTGTTTTGCTGAAATGACAGTGTATCTTTGACCTGGTTTTGCCACACAAGTTTTTCTTTTTTTTTTTTAGAAGGTTGAAAACCAAAAATTATAATCTAGTAGTCTTTTATATTACTTTGCTGTGTATTTCAACTAAGTTCAGTTGTGTCCCTTGGTTGTGGCCAATGCATACCGACCCCATAGTCACGGCATTTTCCTCCCTGGTGACTGTTTCTTCTCAGGCACACCTTTGCTTTGCTGGTTGTACTATGATGCTCATCTGCTGTGATATTTAATCTGATTTATGTTATCCAGACATTTTCTATAACCCCTGATACCAAAAGTGTATTTATTTCTTCTGATCTCTCCAGGGAATGTGTATAATCCATTGTTATTCCTATGCCAGATATTTGCTGTAATAGCTGAAAACCTCTGTGTGCGACCGGTGCTCCTGCAGATGTCATCTTTAATGAAGCCAGGAGAATTTCTCATTTAGAATTAATTAGAGCTACATTTGGAGCAGAAATCCCAGGGAGCATTAGATGTGTAACTCCGTACTGACATCAGGACTTTCCTGTGTTAATTCTTCCCCCAGTGATGTGAAGATTAACTCCTTAGTGGGACATTGCCTCTTCTAGCCATCAGAGAGGAAGTGTATTTGAAGGCATCAGAGGAAGAGACACGAAAGGGCTTATATAGGAGGGGAGAACTATGTGCTGTTAGCAGGTCCTCCCACCTGGCTCCAGAGCACATCCTTACAAAGTTCTGGGAAG
Organism: Eurypyga helias; assembly: GCF_000690775.1. NCBI lineage: Eukaryota > Metazoa > Chordata > Aves > Eurypygiformes > Eurypygidae > Eurypyga > Eurypyga helias. The sequence continues at coordinate 24,617 of NW_010230280.1, read as the reverse complement.
TGCCTATGAGCAGAGTAAAGGGTACTGAGGAATAAGTTAGAGGGAAAAAGCAGTCCAAAACCTCCAAAATAGCCATTTTGATAGATGTCAGCAATAGGTTTTGGCCCCACTTGTAATGAGCTCTCTGCAGGAGTTCACTGGCAAAACTGTTTTGGTGAAATGTTGATATTCCCATAAGTGGTTTCATGTTCTGGAGGGATCAGAGGTAGAGCTGAACATTTCTCCAAGCTACCAGTGAGGCTGGCATCTCTGGTGGCTTGTATGAATAGGGGGGTGCAGGCTGTCTCACTCAACATCAGTGGTCCCAGCGAGCACAAACCGTACTCACCAGCTCTCCATGACCATCACCTCTCCATCACCACCAGCTCTCCGCCATGGGGGCACATCTCCAGCACAGGTCCAGGTGATGCCGAGAGGTTGCACTTGGGCAGGTCAGCGAGAGGAGGAGGGAACGCCTGGCAGGCTGGAGGAGATGACCACCACGCAGAGAGGTAGGGAAGAGCTTCCATCCAACAGAAGCTCTTGGTCCCGTCCCAGGCTGGATGTTGGCCCCTGCTGTCACCTGGGGTAAATTGTTACTTCTGCTGGATGTCACTGCCGACTGTCCTTTTCATGCTAGAGAAGGATCTGTTTTCAAAGGAGAACAACTCAGTTTTACAGAGGTAATCCCATCCTATTTTTAAAATAACGATATTCTTTACAATGGATTTTTTCCCTCTCTCTCAGTATAGACTTAGCTTTTCTGCCTTTTTTGCATGCTGGATTTTTTTGTTTGTTGGTTTTTGTTAGTTATTTTTTTTTACGTGAATATTAAAGAAAGAAAAAGTCTTTAAGACCAAAATCACTGTTTTCACTTGTTCTCTCCTTGTCACAAACAGCAGCTACCAACTGTCCTGCTCAGCTAAACTCACTCAAGCTTCAGGTTCTGCAGCTTCTTGGGAGCAGTATGAACAAGTATGTGGGGCTGAGGGAAGAAATAAAAGGCGAGGCTTTTTTTCCCCCTTTATAAGATATAATTAGCTATATGCTGAGACAAAATATCAGAAAAGTCGATGAATAAGCATCAGGGGACCTCAGCTCACTGATGCAATGAACTCAGAGGTCCTTGCTGAGACGTTGGGCTTGCTGAGGAGCAAGTTTAACAAACATGTGGGTCTTTTGGGGTTTGAGACCACTCTGGTCAGGCCAGCATCTGCTTGACTTTCAAGGTAGCAATTAAACACTTATAAAATACTTAATTGTTCTTAGGAAGGCAGAAAAATTGCTGGTATGCTCTCATTCCTGTCGGCCCCCACTGGAAAGGGTCTGAAAAGCACAGGAATGTTTAATTTAGATAGGAAATACGTAAGTGGTAGTTAGGTAAAGGTACACAGGGTAATGACGAATACAGAAAAACACCCAGAAAAAACCTAAAATACAAGTTTCTGACTGCATTAGAATAAAAGTAGGTGAGCACATAAAATCACAAGGAAGCACCTTTGAAAGTTACATTTTATTTTTATGCAACACAACTCCCCGAGCCAGCTATCTCACGGTTTCACTTTGATGTGTGCAAGCGTGTAGATGACAAGATTGCGGGCAGGAGCATTATGGAGAACGGCAGAGAGCTGAGACAGAGCTGTATCCGGGAATTCCTGCCCTCAGTAGGTTTCTAATCTTTCAACATCAGTTTTCATTTCCTTACCTTGGCCGAAAACTTGCAGTATGAAAAATTTTAACGCAGTAAACTTTACTGGAAAAAAAAAAAATTGAATTCCAAAGCACAGAATCATTTATTTATGAGCCTGTTTGCAGTGTAACAACACCTGATAGTATGGCTGTTCCCCTCTTTTATGGCCATAATGGACCTTATCTCGTGGTGGGCACCACTGCGAATGGTGAGCATCGCGTATCGAGGGAATGACAGCGTGGGGACAACCAGTGTCTGCA
>NW_010230280.1:7744-22657 GCF_000690775.1 Eurypyga helias | reverse complement strand
CGGAACTGCGATGCCTGCTGCAGAAAGAACTTGGTGTCTGCCTGTCTTGAGACACAGATCCCATATATAATCTTTACAGCTGAACTGATCAGTCTTCTAAAAGCCGTGCAGCTGGAACCACCTCCTTCGGGAAAGACCTCGATCTTTGGTAAGAACAAGGTTCCCATTTCCAGGCTTTCCTCTGCAGCCCCGCAGGCTAAAAACTATGAGGATTCCCAAATTATTTCTTGGACATTGAGAAACAAACGAGATCCAAAAGCCCCCCAGGATGACCCAACATTGCCTTGGTGGCAGGTCATTGTGTCCCAAAGCTCTTATGTCCCAAAGCCCACATGCAAGGGACACAAAACCCTGTGTCACCTCCGCAGCCTGCGGTGCCAAGGGCCAGCTGCATGGGGAGGGGGACACCTGGTCCGTAAGCTGCCTGGGGAGTACCCAGGAGCCACCCACTCAACACACAGCCTATGCACCCCACGCTGTGCCTGGGGCCCCAGCAGTGCAGGGAGGCACTTTACCCAAAAGGGTGTGAATTTAGGCTCTGAAACTCAGCACCACATGCAAAACGGAGCTGCTCAAAGGAGCAGCGTGCTGCTCTCCGCCAGTCACCCCGCAGGCAGAAACTCCCAGGGGGTACAGTGTTGTTCTGAGGCATGTGGAGCAAAGCTCTTGCCATCCTGCCTGGCTGCAGTTTTTGGGGAGCAGTTAAATATTTGCTGAGCTGAACTGGGCTTGCTGGTTTGAGCAATTGCACAGTAACAAGGACATTTGTGCCTCTGTAAGCCTTCGACTGAGTAAATCCTGGAAATAACCAGAGCCCAGATACTGCAGATCTCTTGGCCCCGTGAATAAATCCAGCGTTCCCTCCTGTGGTTGGTACTGGTGAGGGATGGGAGACCCCTTCCCAATTATTTTGCCTTTATTGACAGTAAACTGCAGGGCAATGGGCGCATTTGGTAGCACTTGCAGCGCCGAGGGAGATGCGTCAGGGAAAGCGTGACTGGCGATGTGTGTGTGCACGTGTGCACGCACTCAGAAACGGTTTTGTTTCCATAAATTGGATCGTCCTCTGAGAAATGCATATCCTGTTTCAGAAGAGCTAATTAAATATAGGCTTGTCTAATAAAGCAAACGCTGAAAAGGCTGTGTGTATTATCTGCCAGCAGAGCTCTATACAGGTTCTTTCTCAGCTTCTGCAAAATTTATAAGTATATGAGAGCACGGCAGATTTGCGTGGACTTTGACCAAGGGAAGCAAAGACCCATATCTGAAGCTACAAATTGGACTGTAAGATAAGAACTCTCCTGAAATCTATATGCAATTAAAAGCCCAATTTTCCTTCCTATAGTGACAAGGTTATTGCTTTTATATAGCTGAACACAGATGAATGAGTCTACAGATTAATAGCACTAAGATTTATGACACTGTGCTTGCCCTAAATATTATGGGAGAATAGCTCTCTGGGTGAGATATTCCAGCTGAATAAATTTGATAGGATTTTTCTTTTCCTTTATTTTTTTCAGCCTGGTATTATTTGGGAGAATTCTGTTGTATTTAGAGATTGTTAGGGCTGTGGTTTGATTATGTGCTAACCGTCCTGCACATATTCATGCCTCATAAAAGTATTACCAATAAATGGAGTCCCACAAAGACAAATGTCATTTAGAAAAAAACCCCTGCAAAACATATTATTTTGAAGACCATGAGACTCCAGTGGCATCTGACCTCAGGTTTGTCTTCGACCCTTCAGTCTGCCATGGCAAAGATCCATTTTTCAGAAGGAAACCCTGATTTGCATGGTTTTTTCCATCATTAAATAGGCTAGTGCTTTATGTTGCTGGCTCTGAACTTGTTTTACTGTTCCCAGAGATTCCAGAAAGGATGAAGACAAATGAAACACTTCTGGTAGGAGAAACGAGGTTTCAGCAATTGGTAAAGACCATGGAGAACCCTCTATGCTGTGCTAAACTGAAGATAAGCTTGAAAAATCAGAGGGAGGAAAATAAAAACCTGTGGGAATATAAGGAGAGAAGTTTGGGTATGGGAGGGATGGGGTTACATGCCTGGGTGGGGGATGTAGGTCAGGGAAGAGGGGTGAGGATTGGGCTACTTGCACTGGAGGAGTGGTAAAACCGTGTCAGGAGTCATGTCGAGGGAAAAGCACGGGCACTGGACAGGACCTGCTCCTCCGAAACATGCCATGATGCTTGGGTTGCATCTTCCATCATTTAGCAAAACTGCAGGTTTATTTTAGCTTTTCAGGAAAAGCCTCTGCTTACGGCAGCCTCCCTCTTGCTTTCACTGCTAACAAAGTCGCGTTGTCTTGTGGTGATCACATCTTTACAGGGTAAGGGAAATGAGTTTTGGTGGCAGCTCTTGTTCCATTGTTGTTCTCCTGTGGGAAAAGCCAAATTTGTTTCCTTACTGCAGTCACAAAGGAATCTTTGTGAGAAGGAAATGTCAGGACACCTGTCTGCCTATTTAACCTCGTCTGCAAGCCAGAGTCCCCGCTTGCACTTGAGACTTTCTTCTCCACTGTGTGCTTTCTGCTGGCTTTGTTTTCTTTTGCTTTGTTCTGCATTCCCCTGGCTGCAGCAATCCGCCTGCCAGGGGAGCATCCCTGCTGCTCTCCGCTCGTCCGGCATCGTGCAGTGCAGCACAGCGCACGTGGGCACAGGACTTGTGCCAGGTACCTGGCAATGTGACCCAATCTGGTGTCACTAGTAAAAGAATAGTGCTTAGAAAGGAGTATGCAAGCAGTTGCTTTATTTGGGGAAGGAGTTGTTAGAACAACAGCAGAAAAAATTGAGTAGAATTTTATTTTCTGGGCATGTTGATGGAGCTGGTACCGTTGGAGTCGCTTCTCTCCTTCCTCATTTGTTCTCTGCAGACAGAGTCCATCATCTGATAACTCAAGGTGAATCTTCATGGATCTTCCATGCCCACCACATAACCTCTGCTTCGTGGCTTGCTGCAGCCTGCAGCACACCAAAACCAACTTCCCATGGAACATGCTGGCTCAGAATGTCCGGTGTGAAGTAAAATTCCTTTGTCCATATTTGTATTTATTTATGAGCGTCACATTTCTCTTAGCACAAAGCTGTCAACTGATTTTGTAGTTTCCTAAACTTAGGGGAAGTTTTTCACCTCCCTTTCTGGCATGTGGACTTGGTGTTGAGTGGATGAAGCTCACTGCAATGGCTCGAAAGCACCTCAGGCATGAAAACTGCAAGTAAAACTAATGTAAAAGTGATTCTTGCACTGGTCTGCCAATGAATACGTGCAAGAGCAGCCAGACCTGGGGCTGGCAGGGCTTGGTCAGCAGCTGGCAGAATGGATGCGATTTAGATTTTAGCACTGGGCAGAGTGCCTGCCTTGGCACCTGGCTTGCCACGCAGTCAAGGCAAAAGTTTCTGCTTTCTACCCTTTTACTACCTGTTTGTTATTTTGGGCAGGAATCTATTTCCCCCTTGGTTTCGGCCCATTCCAGCACCGGAGCCCCGGGCTGCTGTATGGCAGGCAGCAAGGACAGAGGTGCATGAGCCAGGGCAGGTTTCCTCTCACCCCTCTCCCAGGAGAAAACGCTCGCTGTTTCCTCACCTGCAATTTTTTACAGGTGAAAAAGCTCATTCCTTTTTCCTGGTTACCAATACCAGCGCTCTGAAAGGGGTGAAAATGTCGCTTATTTAATTTATTAAAAGCAGTGCTTGTTATGTATGGCGCTTACCAAAAAGAACAACAGCTGTTAAATTAAGCATGAAGTAACACATCTAGCAATAGCACTGTAAGCAATAAATAACCCAAGCCAGGTATAGCTCTTCAACTTGAATGATTAAAATGGAACAACACAGTCCTTTTCAAGGTGTGCAGCTACAGAGCTGTGCCGTATGGTGAGTATAAGCACAGAGGTGGACGTGCACATACCGGGGGGCATGGGGATTTGCAAAATTTGTGTGTTTGTGAGCAGTTGTTATCTGGAAGGCACTTTTGCTGTTCATTTGAAATGGAATTATTTCACCCCGTTCTGCTCAGCCCTGCTTGGGCTTTCTGCTCCCTAGCATTAAAACCCCCATGCAAATGTTAGAAACAGGGAATGGCAGAAGTCTGAACCAGTGGAGGAGTGGGTTGGAAAAGAGAAGAGAAACAGAAATGTCAGCTTTTCCTGTTGCAGTTTCCAAACTTTCACACTTTTAAGGGATCAAGATCATAAATGCACTGCTACAAATGTACAAAATACAGAGATAATTAGGAAAATGAACTTAATTTACACAGACGAGCATTATCAGCAGAGTCAGGCTTATGCGGTCATGTTTACAGTGCAAAAAGTCAGCCTTTGGGTTGGAGTTTCCACTAATTCAAGAAGGAAAGGAGGAAGGAGGCAGCAGCTGTGGCCTCTTACTCTGTCCGATGGCATTCAGGACAGGTTCCTCCTACAGCAGGAAATGAGAGCTTTTCCATCACACCTGGCAGCACCAGCAGAGAGAGACACGATGAGAATGAATACTGCTTTGCTCCTCCACGAATTTTATTTTCTGAACTGCTTAAACAATAAAAAAGCCACACGCAAGTGCCGGGCTGTGTCCGGCGTGGAGAGTTACCCCTGGCTTGTAGGATGCCAAGGTCAGGGAGAGCTGCTGGGGGTCCAAAAGCCCCCTGCATGCCGGACACTGTTACTGCTCCTGTGCATGATGAAGGGAGAGCAGAAATCACTCCTTTTCAGCCCACGCAGCATTTATCCTCCATGGTGCGGTCCACAGCGTCTGGCCAGGGAGAACCCAATTCCCTCTGTGTTGCCTCAGTGCCCCAATATTGGGGTCTTCCCAAAAGAGCCCAGGAGCAGCCCGGGGGAGGCTACAGAGCAGCTGCTGCACGTTCCTGGTCTTGTGGCACCATCCAGTGGCTGTTGGCAGAGGATTCTCACTTCCCAAACACCATCCTGGCTCCCCAGGGCGCTGGGCTCAGAGGTGGTCCCAGAGCATCACCAGCCACTGACGGACGGGGAGGAGGTCTCCGGGTCACTGCTGTCACCTGCAGACTGGAGAGGAGCACAGGGAGGGTGAAGGGGAGCAGCAGGGCCAGACCCACACCCCGCGTGTGCACCCTGTGCTCCCCTGCTACAAAGCAATGGGGATTTCCTCTCCATCACACTGATGCGAAGATTAGAGCAAAGAGGGCCAAACGTGGTTGCACTGGGACACCACACAGGACATCCTTTCTTCACTTCCATGGCCTGCAAATTGCAAACTCTCCCATAAACCTCATGCTTCACTTTTTTTTTTTTTGACTTTGCCAGATGAAGGCCCAGAATTTAATCGTCATTGCAATAAGTAGGGAAAAAAAAATCATCCCAGTATTTGTGCCAGGCCTTCCTTGGGTACAATCCTTTTCAATTTTGTTTCTAAAAAAGCAATTTGATTCCAACACTGCCATCACTTTAATTACATCAGCTCTCCCCCATAAATTGAGGTTATGTTTAAGTCCTGTTTTAGTAATTTAATAATTTTGCCATTGCATCACTCCAATTATCTCTGGATTTGTTCCAGAGACCTTTTCTCAATTCAATCTCTGGTGCTTAAGTGTTTTGCTCCCAATTGCATGAATACTGATATTTTTTTTCCCCCAAAGGGGGTGAATGGACAAACATTAGGGTAAGGACAAACGACTGTAACTGGATGGAGGGGCCAAAGGCCAAGTCTCTGCTGCTCTAACTTTGAACTCCCTAAGTTTGCACAGACCAGGCTCTGTGGCACTGCTGATGGGTAGAGGCCAAGAAGAGGGTTGGTTTGACATGCCTTTTTTAAAATGGAAATTATGCCACAGAAGATCCCTGTAACCACATTCCTGTGAGATACCTGCTGTTTCTTGGTGGGCTGGCTGGTTTTGGGCATTGCAGAGCTCAGGGCTGGGAAGGGTTTCACCCCACGGGGTGGTCTCTGTGCCTCTGCATGCAGACGTCTCTCCAAGAGCCTCACCATCGTGGATGTGGCTGTCCCTGTGCAGGGCAGAACAGGTTAAACAGGGCGGCCCAAGGCACAGTGACGGCACAGCTCAGGGGGAAGGGAGGGGAATGCCAGCTGCCTTAGGGCAAGTTGGTTTCTAAATAGCTTAAACTCACTAGCACTGACTGGACCCTGAGCTAGCCCTGGGTGGGTAACACTCCCAGGTGTGCTAGGATGCTGGAGGAAACCTCCATCCACATACACAGCCTGGGTAGAGCACCAACAGCTCTTTTTTTGGCCTGGGACACACAAAAGCCACACTCAAGGAGTACCTGCTGCTGTCTGCAGGCAATGCATAGGCAAGAGATGCCTCTTGCTGCCCCCTCAACTATCCGAGGGGTCCAGAAGCAGTCCCCACCTTGCTCCCTGGTTCACACTGGGTTTCACAGCATATAGCTGACAGTTAAAACAAGCTTTCCTCTTTGTGTTTGACAGCCTTTTGGATCCTGCATCCTCTGGTTTCCCTCCGAGCAGAGAAAGAGCCGCAGGATTTATTGAGCCCTAGGAAAATACCCTGGCAAGGTCAGGCACACACATTGCAGGTTAAAGCAACCAGTGCCTCACTGCCTGGCTAGATATGGGGGATGGCAGGGCAAGACTTGTCCCATTTCAGCCCCAGGAAGGTGACACCGCAGCACTGATGGTGCTAACCAGGACGGTCCCCACCACCTTGCTGACCCACAGCAGTTACTACAAGAACAGGCAGTACCTGAACCAGCTGTTTCCTCCAGTGAATCCAGGTCCCACCCGTTGGAGTCAGTCTCATCGCCCGGCACCACTGCGGAGAGTGCTGGCTCTTGCTGAGAGCTGAGCCTCACAGGGGATGGAGCAGGTTTCTTCCCTCCCAGCGTTGCTTCTGAACTGGTGCACAGAGAGATGGGTTGAGTACGGGGTTGCTCTGGCATCCCCCTCCCCAACTCCTGCAGCAGATGCAGGGAAGCTTTGCGATGCTCTGGGCTGGGATCTAACCCTAAGCAGGGAAGCCCATGGAGAAGCTCTGCATTTGCCATGAGCGTGCACAGGTCCATCACAGCTACTGACTGCAAACGCTTTCCTGCTGGCACCGCCAACAAATGCTGACACCCATACCTTGCTCTGCATTTAGATATTGCTTTGCTTGAGTTTAAAACCTAGGTATGGCTTTTTCCTGCTCCTAGAGCAAACAAGTAACTCCTTTTCCTCTCTTGCTCTTGGTCACAGACAAGCTCCTCTTCCTCCCTGCTGCCATCTCACACCCTCCCTATGTTGTTTCTTCTCTGCATGGTTTGCACACTTTCTCCAAGCTTTTATTTTACATCTTTACTACTTTAGCTCTGAACCCCCAGAAGAACTCCTTCATCCCCTTGCAGAGGTTCTGGGAGGGGAAGGAGCCCAACACCAGTGCAAATGCCCCGTGTTTGTCTCAAGCATCACATGGTGTGTACAAGCTCTCAGGTCTGACTCTGTTGTTTGAGTCACTCCATATGGACAGGGAGACACCAGGAAACCCCTTTCTGCAAACAAACCCCTTTGGTTTCCAGAAGAAAGGAAGCAGTGGGACTCACCTCCATCGTGGGACAAGTCCTTGGTGGGGCCGGCTGGTCTTGGGGGTCTGTTGGGTACCCCAGGGAGTTTTGAGGGGGCTGTGGGTGGAGCGGGCTCTGCTACGAGGAGCAGATTGGGGGATTACCAAGGCTTCAGGCCCTTCTGCAGCTGGTATCACCACAGGCTGTGACCCTCGAAGAGTCCTGAGGCTCTTCGGGCTCTGGGCTGGAAGGCAATAGTGAGAGCAAGAACAATGACCACCCACCTCCTGATAGTCCTGTGGGCTGCCCTTGGGGGAGCCATGCAGCACACCTGACATGGGGTTGTAGAAAAAGGAGAGAAAAGGGATTTGCAAGCACTGCCAAACCTGTATTTCCCTCTGCTGGGGTTTTTGGGGACAGCTGATGTTTTTTTCCTGAATATATCAGGCAAACCCACATGAGGTCAATATGCAGAGAGCGATTGCAGAGACTTGCATCACCCTAAATGCCCTTTCCTGCCCTTTCTCTGCCATGTTGCCTCACTGGGTAAGGGAACGGCATCCCGTGGCCATGGGTGGGTGGCCACAGGTCCCCATGGTTGGTATGTAGAGAGGACAGGAGGTCACTTCACCTGGGATGATGGAGAGCTGTCGAGGCAAAGTAGTGCGGGGCTTCTTGCATGGCCTCACTTTCCCCATCACCGCTTGGACCAACTCGTCCCTCAGGTGGAGGAGACCGGGAAATTTCTCAGCCTTCTGCTGCTGCTGAAGCCTGACCACAGCCTGGAGGCTTTTGTAGGTCTGAGTGGAGATCCCCTTCGCAACCTAAAGCAGAGGATGGCTGAGGGGCCTGACGTTGTCCTCCCACAGTGCTGAGTGGTGAAAGAAGCCCTCGGCAGCACTGCCTGTAACTCAAGAGAATCCTGCAAGCTCCAAGCCCTGTCCAAACCCCAGGGAAGCTCTCAACAGCCCTGACACCCACCATTTGCCCAGCACAATGTATCCCATGCAAACAGCCCACAGTGAAGCTTTAGTCATCATCTGAAAAGCCCTCATTTCCTTTGGTTAAAGACTGCTGAAGAGTAAATAGCTGTTTGGGGCAATTTCTCAGCTACAGGGTTAAGTGCAGTATTTTCTCTTAGCAGGTATTTACAACTCGAGCAGGTTATGCGACCACGAATGTCCTGGCTTCTAGAGCTGCAAAGTGAGAAGCAGCGAAGGGTGAAGGGGCGCGTATGGCTATGGTCCTGGCTCTGGGCACCTCTGCTGCTTTTGACACCACCCCAGCGTTCCCAAATAACATCCCAGGGAAAGGGGGGACATGCCAGGGCTCCAGCCTATGTGAATCGGTACCAGGAGTGCTCCTTTCGAACACCTCCAGGCAACAATGACAGAAGCAGCAATTCAGTCCCTGCTTTCTCTTTGTGCCTTCGGGACCTGAAACAGAAACACTGTCTGGCTCAGAAATGCAGGTCGATGGAGCAGCGTGGCTCCCCAGAGCTGTTCCCGTTTCCTGCCTGCTTGTTGCCCTTGCACCAGCTCTGCAAGGTGCTAGGTGGTGGTGTTGCATTGCTGGGAGCTCAGGAAGACTTCTTGGAGGTACTATTTAATATGCGTGGCTTGAAAAGGACTTGGACAGTGAAAGTCCCCTTGAAATCCCCATGATAGGGGCTGCTGTGCCCTCAACACCCGCCTTTCCTAGAAGAGAGGGAGCCCTGGATAATTTAGCATATGAAAGGCTGCTTGTGAGAAAGATTTGCTGGAGAGATATTAATAACCAACCTCAGAGATGGGAGCACAGCAGTTTATTCCCTGTTCTACTGTGTGATTCTGCCTCCACCATCTCATCTGCCTCTCAAGGTGTGATTGCTCCAGATGCGGATTTTTTTTTTTTTTTACTGCCTCTTAATCTTTCAGTTTTTCTCCCCCTCCCCAAAAAAATCTTCTGTGTCCCCGCACTGGGTCAGGGCTGTCGTTGCAAATGCTGGCACTGAATGGGCAGACTTACCCTCTTGACCCCCATGCTCTCCAGCTTCTCCTCCAGCACTTCCTCCAGGATGGGGCGAAACTGCTTCAGGAGGTTTGGGTTTCTCTGTAGAGCTTCCGTCAGCCTCTGCTTCCCACCCAGGGCAGCCTTCTTCCTGCCTGGAATAAAGGAGGGTGCTGGTACCGGCAGAACGACACATGGTCTGCACCCTGGGGAGTGGGCTGGTGGGTCCCTCCTCCTCTTTGGGGACACGGATCTCACCAGTCGCAGAGCAAGCAACTGGTTGCTCTTAGCAGACTACATCCATCTACAAAGAGGCAACTTCTGCCTCTAATTTGATTAATTCCTGGCCAGAAGGGGGAGAAAGGAGCCTGTGAGGGTCCAAAACGAGCCGAGACCGCATCACAGAAGCAAGCGCTGATCACCACCTGCTTTTCCTATATGGAAAGTATGGACACACCTGTCCCTTTGGGGATGCAGGGCTGGCCCAGGTCTGGCACCAGCCCTTGGAAAACATCCCTGAAGGAAACCCCACGGCGCTTGCCCACCAAGGCCACCGGCTGGAGGATGTCAGTGGGCAAACAGCCCTCTGCTATCCCTCAGGGCTTGGGTCAACAATGTACCCCTGGGGTATTTGCTAACAGCAACCCCTGTTTCATGGCCTTTGTTTTCTGAACAGCAGCACCTGGCCAGGTCCATGGCTACAGCACAGACATCAGGGAGATGAGAAGTCCCTGTTTTCTTTCCCTGGCAGTTGACTATAGAAACCCCAGACTGTAAAGAAGAAACCACAGCATGCCTCAGCTCCTTATTTTTATGCAAATAACCACTAGCATAATTTTGGAGGAGGCAAGGTCATCCGTTTGCTGTGAGCGCTTTATTGAAATCCCATTCCTTTGGGGTATGGCTACAATGCAAAACCCACCCAAGAGACAGGTTAGTTTTGTGCCAGCAACCAGAGCTGTGGTCTGCGCTGTTGCCGCAGATGGTCAAGGGACTGGAAAGTGTCCGCTCCATGGCTTCATGCAAGAGGACACACAGCCAGCTCCCTACAGAGGACTCAATGGCACACTTTTTTAGGGGGAGACAGAGAAGACATCGTGGTCTGCAGGGCTGTCAGTTATGAAAATTTTATCTAGATCCAGATTGATTCACCTTAAAAATGTAATAATTACCTTCAGGTTTGCTTGCAGATAGCAGCTTGATCTGCAAAGAAATAGACGACATCAGTCAAAGATCATTTCTTTGTCTGTAATTTTGGATAACTTCTCCTCTATCTGCAGAGTATTATTATTAAAAAAGGAGCAGAAAATTGCAAGAACCTAAAGTGGGCACACGTGCTCCCCAAGACCTATTTCCCTTAAGCAGACCATACCTGCAAAGGGTCAGCTTAGGGGCTGCTTTCCAAAATGTGAACACTAACACATCAGAAGCCATCTTGTTATACCCATGTGCTCTTCACAGTGCTACCCATATCATAGATCTGATAATGATTAAAAGATGCTCCAAACTGTAATGCAAAATGTTGCTCTGGTGATCTTATACCCCAGTGGGCACGGTTTGCGCCGGATGGTATTCACATTATGGTTCGTGTTTAATGAGTGCAAGAAAGAGCCGAACGTAGCAAAGCACCACAGAAAGGGCTTGAAATTAGGTTTAGTCTTAACTCAGCAAATATTTTAACGCTGCTCTTGATGAATCAAAGCTTCCTTTTTTTTTTTAATTTTTCACTTGCCTCCTTCTCCTGGGACTTTGAGACCTTGGGCTTCTCCCTGAGCCAGGTGCTGAGGGCATCCATCTGCAGATGGACACGGTCCATAACCTCCTGCTCATCCTGGGATGGGGCTGCAGGGAGTGTCTTGCTCTCTTTCTTCAACTGAGAGGGAAAAAAAGGGAACGAGAACACCTGAACATGGTAAAAATGGGTTTGGAGCCATCTCTTCCCTTCACCAGCAAGGGCAGCTCTCTGGATTTTTATTCATTATTGAGATGTCCTCCAAAGGGCAGATCTGGCCTTGCAGAAGATGTATGGCCAGCTTCGAAGTCTGCTGGTGGCATGTTCGTGTCCTCTCACTGGCTGCATTTCATTTCCTCCTTCCCCCTGATAAGCTAATAACTATACTCTGTTGCACAGCCAAGGCTCACTACTTGAAGTGTGTAGCCCTGCTCTTTCTGGCTGGCAGTCTGGGGGCTGATCTGTAGAGAGGGCATCCTGTTTTTTCTGAAGAGACATAACATTTCTGGGGCTAAGATGGAGAAAGAAGGTAAGATGGAGAAAAAACGTAAGGGAAACATCCAGGCCTTTTCTAAGCGAGTTTCCTGGGAGCTACCAAGGACATCTGGCACCCATCTGGACCTCCTGTGCCCAGTTCTCCCCCAGCACCTGCCTCTGCTCTGCCCTCTGCAAATTAAGCACACAGGCATTTCCCTCCTCGGACTGTGGGCTTCTTCTGGGCATGGGCACTCAGTCATGTCCAATTCAGCTTCCCTTTGGGTGCCAAAGGAGAGCTGACAGTGTAAAAGTGTTGCTGTTCCCACTCTACTCCATGCTCAGAGGTACCATGCACACAGTAAAGCCGCCTTCAGATGTTTTCAGATGTTGAGAAGGCAGCTTATCCATAGGTAAATAAACCTGTATATTTGGTACTTTAAATGCTCTTCCATGTGGTGAGCTTCTGCAGTGCTACGCTGAAGATGTGTTTCCCTGCAGCAACCAGGGCTGACCTGGGACCGTAACATGCCCCCTGCACCCTCCCAGCGCCACTGCTGGACTCGGACTGTCAGTGCTCTAAACCCACGGGAGTCCATTGCTACCTGAACCCGAGCTGAGACCAGACATCCAGGAAGCAGATGCACACACTGGGGCATGGATGGGGGTCCACCTGCACCTAAATGCACCTCCTGGGATGCGCAGCAGGGATAAGGACATGGGTACCACACTGCTCACCTGCGCTGCCATCCTCTCCCGCTCGCCCCGCGGCTCTGCCTGGATTCGTGTCTGGCCCCACGCCTCCTCAGTATCATCATTCTGCAGGGTCCCCAGGTTGGACGCTGCTGCCTCTCTGGCTTGAAGCTCCTGCAGTTTCTGGAGTGGGGAGAGGAAGGAGCTGTGTGTCCCACAGGAGAATCCACTTTACTCCTGGGGAGCCCAACCCTGGCCACCTACTGCTTCCAACACTAAAATGCCTGTGTGCCCCAGGAGGAAAAAAACTGAGGTCTCTTTGGACCTGTACCAGATGAAGCAGCAGGCTTGGACATGCCCTTGCCTGCCTTGAGGAGCACGTGGGTTGCTTGCTTACCCCCTCCACGGCACTGCTCCTGCTGGCCACGTCCTTGAACCCTGCGAGGAAGAGCTGCCTCAGGCCATCTATCTCTTCATGCAGCTTTGTCCTCTCCTCTTTCCACCTTTCCAAATCTCTCCTTCCCTCCTCTTCTCGCTGGCGAACTCTCTCAGTTTCCTAAGGGGAATGGAAAAAAATCAGGGCAGGAGAACTCTTGGTTGCAGAGCGGAAGCACCAAGGGTTGGAGCTTCTGCCCCGGCATCAGTGGGATGAGCACCAACGCTCTCATTACACCCATCGCTGTGGAGAGCCTGCCTGCACACTATGGGGAGGCTGAGGCAGCACAGCCTCCTGGGCAAGCATGCTTACACAGTCCTTATTTCCATGTGACATTTCCCACAGGAATTTTTTGGGGCAGATTTTCCAAAGAAATAAGCATGAGCCCCTGCTCGCTAAAATTTTTCAGCTTGTTTTTCACCAGTGCTATCAAGACGTCCCATGTTTCATTGCTTCTCCCTCTTCTCCCCATTTTTTCCAAACAGGCAGCAGTGTCCTCGCCCCATACCTGCTCCCTGCGCAGCTTCTCCGCTTCCCTCTCCGCTTCCAGCTGCTGCCGCGTCTCCCGCAGTTTCGCCTTCAGCTCCTCCAACTCGTCCTCCATTTGCTCCACCTGCTTCATCTTCTGCCTCTCTGCAAAGCTCAAGGAAACAGAGGTGCCGTGAGCAAGGTGCGGTTTGCCAGCTCCTACTGGGATTTTGCTTTGGGTGGGGTGGAGAATCCTACTAAAGCATTGAGCAAAAGCAATGTAGTGTTTCAGGGTAGAGAAGCAGGTAGGTGAGCTGCAGGAAAAGCCATGACAAATGTGGCCATGCGGACTCTGTTTTGTTTTTTTTTTTTTAATTATTTGTGTTTTATTTCTGTAAACAAGGAGAGATGAGCGGCTCGTGCAGCAGCACAGCTTTGCACTGGGCTTTCTCTCTTAAATGCCCTGCCTGGACATTTCAGGCTGCACCGGGGAAGGTGCCTCTGGAGCAAAGCTCAACCTGCTGCGTTGCATCAGCCCTGGGCTGGCATTTCAACCTGCCAGCAAACAGCTAAAGGAACTTTTTCATCTGCCAAGTTCAAGTGCCAGGTACATGTGAAACTGCAACAAGGCTCTGTGGTGCTCACACTGCACGTTACACCTGCAGCTTTCCAAGCGTTCTGCAAAGGAGCGTCAATTCCTCGCGAAAACAGGGGCATGGGGAAGGTAAACCCCTCTCCCACTCTGGCAAAACACTTTTCCAAATTCCCCAATGTGGCTCCAACCCCACAGTCCCATGGAGAAGATCCTTAGGGAAACTGAGGCACAGCGATGAGCCGTAAATGCACATGCAGTCTCGTATTCAACTGCGTGTCCTACCCGTGGTTGAGGGACAGGCTGCAGGCAGAAAGCATTTGGTCAATATTCACCAAATTGCAGAAGAAAAAAGAAGTTATAGGAAGTTGTCCTTAACCTCCTATGGTCACTCTGATTTCCAGCATCTATATCCAATGGGGGAAAAAACCTGCTTGGGAGTGTGAAGGGAGAAATTGTTCCAGCGCTCACCCGCCTCGGTAGCCTCCCTGTGCCGGCGCTGCACATGGGCTCGCAGGAAGGAGTCATTCATGAAGGCTTTGTCGCAGAGGTGGCACTGGAGAGGGGGGGAAAGTCAGTGGAGGAACTGGGATCTGCAGAAAGGGGCACTCCCCACGTCCTCTGCAAGGCACATGAAGCTTTGCTGCTTTAAAGCAAAAGAGGAGACCTCAAGGGATGTAGCTCTCATGCCAGCGGTACGTAGGTGGAGGGTACTGGGAGGTGCTTCTGTCTGAAGCCAAAGGAAAACCCCATTAGGGGTCAGGAGAAGGCAGAAGCCAAGATGGTGCAGGGATATTGCTTGGGGAAAAAGAAATGCTGCTTTTCCCAAGAGAGCAGTGCAATAAGGTGGCCAAAGCATTGGTGAGGTCCTGCTCAGCACAGGGTCCTGCTCTGGCCCTGAAGGAAGGGAGAGCTGCGCTTGCAGGGACAATTGGGCTGTCTGAACAGAAATCATCTGTTTTTGGTGGCTTTTACTCTCCAGGAGTAAGTGAGAGGGTTGTTTTGCCCATGGGGAAGAAGCAGAAAAA
>NW_010230280.1:7069-7725 GCF_000690775.1 Eurypyga helias | reverse complement strand
GCTGACAGGTTGGGAAAAGCTCGATGGGGGGGAAAAAGCAAAATCACCACCAAATCCAGCATCCAGAAATGTTTCACTGGTCTGGAGGTTACTGAAAGTCTCCCTGGCATGAAGTATCAGGGATCTCATGGTATCTACCCAGACAGCTCTCCCCAGTCCCCTCTCCTCTACTCTGTGCAGCTCTGACTACCTCTAGTTGGAACCTCCCTAAAAAAGGGAACTTCCCTCAGTGTTGGCAAGGGCTTTGCAATCTCCATGAAGGTGATGCCAAGGAAAGCAGCAGGGCTGGCCAGCACCGCTTCTGGGGCCCAAGCGCAACTGCAACGGGCTACAAAAGCAGGATGGAGCAAAAAGCATCCTGCACGGAGATGCACTTTACACCCTCCCACCTGTCCACCACGCACCTTGCAGTAGGTGTTGGGGCCAGCTTGCAGGAGGAACTGCTGCGTGGCGATCAGCTTCTTCCACATCCTGTTCTCCTCCTTCGCCCCCCGGAGCTGCGCTGCCTGCTCTGCTGCCTGCTGCTGGGCGCAAGCCAGCTCGGCGTGGGCAGCTTGCAAGCGCTGCGCGTGCATGGCCAGGCTGGTCCCCAGGTGCTCCTGGCAATGCAGCAGGTACTCGATGCTCAGCTGGGCCATCCGGAGCACCTTCAGCAG
>NW_010230280.1:4615-7037 GCF_000690775.1 Eurypyga helias | reverse complement strand
GGGCACCGCTCCCCATCCAGGTTGCAGAAAGTGACACCGGTGATGTGGTCCTGCAGTGTGGCCACGTCCACCTCCCGGGCCACCCGTTCCACGTCGATGGCGCTGAAACGACGCCAGTCCACGCCGACCCGGCGGGGCTGGAAGTGGAAGGGGGGGATGTCTGCAGGGATGGTGAGTCCTAGGGATGCACCCGGCATCCCCGGGCACAGGCTGGTGCAGCGGGTGGTAAATATCTGCAGAAAAGGGGTGGGAGGCAAGAGAGATGTGTTAGGGCTGACCCCCCCAGCCATCATCCGGCTCTGCTGCAGCCCCCGCCAGCCTGCACACAGTGGGCATTGGGGAGCAAGTCAAAGCTTATCGTATGTGGCAGCATACAAAAAAACCTTTTTCCCTCCCCATCCAGAACTATCTGCTGCTTTGCCAGATTCTATTAAAAAAAAAAAAAAATTAAAAAAAAATCCCTGCCAGTTTGTTCACCATCTGCTTTTATTAAGGGAGACTTGTAAAACTGTCACATCACAACTCTTTACAATAACCCGTTCTGAATGAAGTTGTAAATCCCTACTGCGTGTACCTGTTTTGGGGAAACAGACTCAGCCTGTTTTCACGCAATACACAGTAAACACCGGGCACACTTCAGTATCACAACACACTGCCTTCTGCAGTGCCCTGCTCCGACCTAAAGCCAGACCATTTCCAGAAGCAGTGCTTGTTTTCCTAGCTGTGTCCTGAAGAGTAACTGAACAATTGTATTTAAAACACATAGCTTAAAATCTGTGAAACAGACCTATGCTGTTGTTAGTCTCCTGCTAGGGATTGCTGCTGCCCCACACCTGACAATTCCCCCTCTGCTACGCCTATCTGCCACTGTTAAGGTACTTCATTTTTTTTTCTAAAAAAGCTCTTTGCTGAAAGGCCACTTACTGTATTTTTGGGCGTGGATGGGCCGAGCGCCCCGGGATGCAGAGCAGAGCGGTGCTGGCGTGTTAGCGTGTTGCTGGGTGTGCTGTGTAGGGCAGTAACGTGACGCCCAGCCAGCCCACCGCCGCACACACGCCTGTGCCTCCCGCGCAGCCTGCTGCACCTTCAGCGCTCACCAGACAAGGGTCAGGAAACCCAGGGAGACGCCACACAACTACGTGCATGGTGCAAGAAAGCTGAGCTCTCCCAGGCTCTCCCCTGCTAACTTAGGCGCAGCATGGGCAGTGGTTATCACTGCCTGTCTGCAGCAGGAAGAGTGCCAAAATCAGCTTCTTCTGCCCTAATTTCTGTCCCCAAAATGCAGTTTGGAAGTGGGAGGCTCAAAGGGTCCCGCTTGCCTTTCTCCCGGGCTCAGTCCCACCAGGCACAGAGGGGGTGGTGGCATGGGCAGAGCAGAGCAAAGGCAAGGGGCTGCCAGGCTGAGCCAGCACTGCAAGCAGAGTTTTCCAGCCTTTTCTTGGCGCCTGCACATGTCCTAGGACAAAATGATCCTGTTCTCCGCTGATTTTTTTGATGATGGAGCAATCGCAGGGTTTCCCAGGAGTTATCTGGGGTTGCACAGGGTGGAGCCAGTGAATGCTGATAGTGCAGCTACTGACGTCGGCAACCCCGTGAGCATTTTCCATCCCCTGGCACTGTTTTTCCACCTCTACCCCACGGCCTCTGCTACCTTCACTGCCAGGGTTGTTTCACCTCCACAGTGCTTCTTGTGTCCTTGAGGCTGGTTTGCTCTCAGTCCATCTCAGCAGCACTCAGACCCACTGAAAACTTCAAGTCCCCTCAGATGCAGAGGGTCTACTAATACTCACCCTGCATACATCCCTTCACATCTCTGCCTCTCTCTGGTCTGCTTAATCAGCTCATCAGGTACCTAAACACCTTTTGCCTGTACTCCCATCTCCTATAGGGCCCTCTCCCTACTGTATGTAAACACTACGACTGCTCTGAACCAGCCCGTATCAACCTGGCTGGCTCTTCTAAGCACTTTTAGTAAGTTTTACCTGATCTTGTCTTCCTCCTCACCCTTTTCTCTCTTATTCCACTGCCTCAGTATAGCAGAAGACAGGAAAGCCTTGGTTCAGAGCTGCAGCTAATCTAGAAGAGGTTGCACACTGCCACAGAAAAGGCATGAAATCCTCTGGGAATGGCTGTGGATCAGTGTGACACTGTAGTTAACCACAGTTTCCTTGTAGGGTTTGCTTATTTTTTATCTTTTTTTTTTTTTTGGTGCCTACCTAAAAACACCAGAGCAGCAAGCCCCTTCCCTTTCCAGGCTTCTGTAGCCAGCAGAGATGATTATTGCTGTTACTGCCGTGATCTACTCTGTTAGCAGCACCGCAGTGTCAAACTACCCAATTCTTTGCATCAGGCAAAGTACAGTGTATGTATCATAGAATCACAGAATGGTTTGGGTTGGAAGGGACCTTAAAGATCATCTAGT
>NW_010230280.1:468-4285 GCF_000690775.1 Eurypyga helias | reverse complement strand
CATTTTAACCCCGTTCCCCCCTGTCCTGTCACTACAGGCCCTTGTAAAAGTCCCCTCCCAGTTTCCTTGTAGGCCACTTCAGGTAGTAAGCTATAGTTTTTTTTGGTGGTGGTGTTGGTGGGTTTTGGTGGGTTTTTTTTCCAACTGAATTCATTACCTATGGCAAACAGTTAACAAAGCAAACAACACATATGAAAACTTTCAGACAATTCAAATGCCTTAACTTGTACAAAATATATTCATCTTAAACTTTCCCTTCTACCTTCCCCCACTTCCGACTGACAGAAATGAGCAAAACCACATCTGGTAATGGAATCCCTAATGGGAGGTATTGCTACTCTAAGAGAAATATAAGAGTCACACTATTTGTCTGCATTTCACCATCAGCTTTCTAATGCTTTCTAGATATCATTTTACTGGTAGTAGGTACACGTGTTCACTCAAACTTTCAAATAATTTTATAAAAAGTCAGAAAAATATACTCAGTACGTGTTGCAGAACCTTCCTATATTCACCCTACCATACGTGAATCTTACAAAATGCTTTAGAACCATTTATTAGCCGCAAAAAATACCAACCACCGTGCAGCACCTGGAGAAAGGACTTGATGTGAACATACAACCCATGAGGGGGGTGTGCGTTCAGGTTTACAGCCGGGTATTTTCACAAGTAGACGCAATAAATATTCAATACCATGTTCATGAGCATCCATGGACACACAGACCTTTCTTGATTTCATTCTGAAGCCTGAAGCTGGTGATGTGAACAGTAAATGACAGATCAAGTAAGTATAGTAGAAGAAACTCCCTGTTTTATTGTCACCAAGATACTTTGCAGGAAGCTGTTTTGGATGTGCTCATGTAAGGCATCTAAATCTTCTGCTATGGTATGCAGAAGCCAATATAAACCCTTTTTAACTGATTTATCAATTTTTTTTTCCTGACGCCCATGATGACTGAGCAAGCTTCAATTTGACATGGAAACTTGTATTCACTGGCAATCTTTTCCAGGGATAAACAGTCCATGATATATGCTTCTCACAGAGCTCCTTCTCTATCCTGCTTATTTGCCAGCACCAACGTGGTTTTCCTGCTACCTTGAGGCTGTTTAAAACTTCTAGCATGGCTTGCTTGTTTTCTTCCATTCTTGAAGCATCACTGGAATCCACAACAAATATTACACCACAGGACTCAACACAGTAATTCCTCCAGATATTGAGAATTTGTTTTCCACCCCCTAAATCAAAGATGGTGACTTCAAAGCATCTCTTTTTAAGGTGAATCTTGGAAAACCCAACTGTTGGAGCCACATCTTTAGGAGAGTCTCCTTGCATTCCATGGACTGTAACAGTTTTGCCACCATCATTAGCATCACCTTCCTGGCAGGTTCCTGCCACCATCTGAACAAGCCGCAGCAGCCGGCCGTTAGACTCAACATACTCCTTCTCCAGCACTGGTGGTTCTGGATGTCTGAAGAGATAACGTGGCCAGTCCAGAACAGCCAAGACAGCCCAGAGACAGGCTGCAGGCATTGTCTTATTACTGCGTTTGCTCACCGGAGGCACGATGTGAGGAGGCTCTGCTCTACTGCAGCGCACAGCCCGGCTCGCCACTGCATCTGCCGAGGGAACCGGGATGACGCGGCCGCACGTGGGCAATTGAAGGGGTGGCAACGGCAAGCACCGGGCTCCTCCCTTTTTGTGAGGGCAACATTTTATGAATTCTGACAAAATCTTTCTGCCACTCTTAACTAATAGAGATTTTTCAAATAGTTCCATTATTCTTAATGCACAAGGCAATTTATTGCGAGGTGTGAACTGAGATTAGGAGCCTCCTCATCCTGGTAACGGTGTAAATGCCTGGATTTCTGCCCTTTGAGGAGTTACTAGCCATACTGGGCAGCCAAAGGTCAAAGAAAGGATTGTCATCTCCACCTTACAGATGAACGTCAGTGTGGGGAGACTGAGAGTCCTGCTCTGTGTGCACACACGGGATCTGCACCAAAGATAGTACATCCCCCACTGCTTCAGTACTGAAATCAAACTGCCCTTCCTCTCTAGTTCCGATCCAGAAGAGATTGGTCAGGATCTAAGGTCTGCTAACTGCAGTGACCTACATGAAATGGGCTTCCCAGTTCTAGGAGAGAGATCAGAGCGCATGAAGGTGATGTGTTCCCCTTACCCCCAAATCCCCTGAAACTAGAATATGCATGTTTACCAACTTGGAAATCACAAGGATTCACTCCTCCCTTGACCCTAGTGTCTGATCTCTTTTCCCCTTCTCTGATACTTTTTAAGATTACATGCAAGGCACACCAACCAAATGCCCAGGCTGGGAAGGCAGTGATCTCGCCTTGGAAATGACAGCAACTCGTTGCTTTACAATCTTCTATCTTAACCTGGGTGACAGACTGTCACAGTCTCCATTTATGCAGATGTTCATACATCTGCATGGCTCATATCAGTATGAATATATATACATACATACACACACACATATGGGTATATACAGGTGTAAATATAGCCCTGACTCAGAGCTGTGTGTGATGTAGACCTGTTGCTTAATGGTGCATGGTCCCTGCAGGTGAGGCTTTGTTGCCTAAATTAACCCCACCTAAAGAGGAAGAGTTTGCAGGGACCACTAATTAAAAATCTCCCAACGATCTACTGCATACCCCCCAGGGGGTAGCCTGATTGCATAACCTCGTTAATATTAACAAGGTCTTCACGCACCAAAGCCAGCCCTCAATGCCGATGTACTGCTTAGCAGCATGGCCCTCACCGCCTGCTTCAGGCTTTCCTGGGGGTGCTGGAGCCTGCTGGGTTTTCCCCTCTGCTTCTTACAAAATGCTATATATAAGGTCTCAGACGGTGGTTTCAGTGGGATGTTGGTACAGTAAAACCACCACATTAGACAACCTGGTGCAGTGCTGAGGATCTAGTCCTTCTCTTCAGTTCCTGTGTTTGCCTAGGACGGGCCCGCAGCTGGTGTAAGGCAGTAAAAGCATTCTGACTTCCACGCTGCAACGTCATGCAAAATCAGCTGATGCCATGGAGCCGCCGCAGAAGCCATCTTTACCACCCACGAGGGGAACGTTGGTATTCCTTCACTGGAAGTGAGGTTTCGGCTGCTGGGTGATGAGGACATCGGGGTGCAGGTCCATCGCAGAGGGAGCAGCTAGCACCACCCAGCAGAGCACAGAGCTGAAGGCGGTCACTGGCACCGCTTCCACTCTGCTTTGCAAAAAACAAATCCGCTGGGGTGCTGGGGCTCGGAGAGTGTGATGGGCTTTCATTTCCCAGGCTGGCAGGCCGCGTGCTTGCTGTCCCAGCTCACAGTTGCTGGGTCAGGCTGTTGCATGGCCCTTTTCTCTGCAATCCTCAGCCTTTGGCAGGGAAATCTTTGTTTTCTCCTCCCCCACCAACACCCTGGGGTCCTCCTCACCTTCCTGAACTCCTCAAGGATTCTTCAATCCCTTGCGAAGTCTAAGGGTGCCCCAGATGCCAGCATCCCTCTGCTCCCCCGCAGATCCGGGAGCCTGCAAACTTTGGGAGGTGCCTTACCACAAAGCAGAGAGTTGTCTGGAGACCCAAACTCTGCTCTTGACCTGCTCCAGCATCTTCCCCACCTCCTCTGCGCCCTTCCCAAAAGCAGCCATCACCTCCCTCAGCTTCTCCTCTCGCCAAAACGTGACCTCCTGGGACCACTGCTCCGCAGCAGCGCCGGGCTCAGGCAGCGGGGGGAGAAGGCCCCCGCGCAGGACCCCCGGTGAGGGCCACTGTGCTTGCTGCCACCAGCCCTTCTTTGCTGAAACTCGG
>NW_010230280.1:0-327 GCF_000690775.1 Eurypyga helias | reverse complement strand
CGTCCCCCAGCCCCATCCCTCCTTCCCACAGCCCAGAGAGGGGAGCCTGGAGAGTCGCGCCGTGGGCCAGAAAAGGCAAATACTCACTTGTTGCCAGAGGTAGGAAGAGGGTGACGGGAGCGGAGCGATAAGGGCGGGCGGTGAGGCGGCTGGGAGCAGCCGGGGGCCGTCCCAGGCAGGAAACGGGGAGGACTTTCTGGGCTGTAACCCTAAACTCCTCCCCTGCATCCCTCAGCCCCGCCAAGTCGTGGATAAAAAGCATCTCCCGATGCCATAGGCCTGCAAAACCCTCTGTAACAGAGCAGGGAGGAAGACCAAACCAGTGCG
>NW_010230279.1:0-1345 GCF_000690775.1 Eurypyga helias | reverse complement strand
CCATAAGGTAATTTTTGCTGTGGGGTATTCTTTTATCACACCATAAATGCTGATGAATTTAACCCTGCATTGTCTGGGTTGTATCCCCAGGGTTTGTACTGTCGTCTTAGTCATTACTGACATTTGGGCCCCAGTGTCAATAAGAAATTCTACTAATACCTTCTGGGGTCCCACAAGAATAGCAATGGTAGGTTCAGAGGGGATTGTTCAGAGAGCCATTGAACCGCTAGTACCCACTGGGCAGGGTGGTTCACTGCCCTCCCCGGGAGTGGGAGTTTTTTGCTGGGATTCTGCAGAATCAATCGAGTTCTGTTCTTGGGCAGAAGGTATACTTTCCTTCTGAGATAGGGGTATTTGTTCAGACATCTCTCCCCAGACAAATTATTTTTCCTACATATAGGCTCGACCAATGCACGGATGTCCTCAGTGGGGATACCGTGCAGGTGACGCCAAGGAATACCCAGATCCAAAGCTTTGCACCACCATTTATTCCATTCTTGTCTGGATTGGAACTTTACATCAGACTGGGACTTTCTATCAGACTGAAAATTCCTATCGGGTTGAGGTCTTGGAGTATGGATTTGGCAGACTCACTTTTTTCCACCAGACAAACTAATCCAGCCCATTCGGCATCCGTATTTATCTAAATCCTGTGCAAACTCACTCCAGGTGGGTATGTGAGGGTGGTGTCTGCGGCGACGACCACGATCATGGTCTATATGAGCAGCTCGCAAGCGATCCTGAGTATTTGCTACAAATGTCTTAACACAATCTGGGAGACCACGAATGAGAGGAGTTAAACGGTCTGGGTCGATGGGAGCCAGCATCGGGGATTTCCTGAACTTGTCTCTTTGATATATTGCCTGCAGGCAGTCTGCTTTCTTGACCGCGGCAGCTAGATCAGAGTAGCCAGAAGCACTAATTCCCAATGGCTCCCCTCTCTCTTGAGGATCAATACCACCTGCCCAATATGCTGCTCGTGCAGTTAAGGAGTAATTATGATCTCCTGGCATGGTGGTTAAAAATACTCCTGGTCCCCAGTAGCCTCCTGCTTCATCCTCACTTAACATGATTTGGTCCCCTCCCTCGAGAGAAACTCTCCACACATATTCAACCTCCGATTCGCCAGGTCGTCTCGAATATTTTTCCTGTATTTTCAACAATTCTGCTGGTGACCACAGAATAGTACGCACAGTAGTGTGTCATCATTGTCATCAACAGCAGTTTAAGTTTTAACCAGAGGTCGTAAAGGAATTAATTGAGATTCATAACTGGGCTTTTCTGCAACCTCATCCTTGTCACTGTCAGACCCATCGTCCACAACTGGTGCTTCAGAGTGTGTGTA
>NW_010230278.1:57528-66321 GCF_000690775.1 Eurypyga helias | reverse complement strand
AGATGGCTGAGAGTGGATGTGCTTGTTCCACACACCTGTATGTGAAACCCTCTCAGCCCCCCGGGGAAGTTGTCTCGCGAAAAACGCGATGGCTGGGCGGGTTCTCCCTGCGGCCCCCTCAGCAGGGGCTCGTTCACCGCCGTTTTCTCCCCGCGCCTTCCTTGCCGTCCTGGAGGATTTTACGAGGCCTCAGGTGAACCCCTCCCGCAGCTGAGATGTGCCGTGTTTGCCTGGGATGTCCGCACTGGTGACGTCCATATCCGCCACCTCCTGCCCCCGATTCGCTTGACGTGAGTGGGAGCGCTGGGTCTGGGCTGCTGGGAGCGGGAGCCTCAGGCACGAACCCCTTGCCCCTCTCCTCGTTCACAGGCTCTCGTTTTCTCACAAACCCCGAGTAATAATGTTTAGCCTTTCACGCAGCAGCCGCAGTCACGGAGGTGAAACGGTGCGGCTGCCATGCCTCATGCGTCTTCGACCAGGAGAGCCAGTTTCATGTCACGGCAAGTGATGGCTGGTCCCAGCCTCCTTCGTCACCTCCACATCTGCTCTGTGCCTCCCTGAAGTTTCAGATTCTCTTGTTCTTCTTCACACTTGAGGTAAACAGCTATACTCCCTGATGTGGTTTATCCCTGGCTTTAACCAGGTACAGTCATGACAGACTCACACTCCAGGTATTTAAAAGAAGAAGTGAAACTCGTAATACATGAAGTGGCTTTGCCATAGACCACAAAACTGAGTAATGAAAGGCCACAGAACAAACTAATGCTGGAAGAGCACATCTGTTCCTCGTTGCTCACCTCAAAGGTGGCAGAGAAGACACCACCAATATATCCAGACCAGGGTGGACACAAGTAGTCCAGCCACCACGCTGGGACCAGCTGGGACCTGCCATGGGGTGGTTAGCCAAGCCTGGGGGCCTAGGTCAGAGCTTTGCCCCAGGCTCTGGACAGGGGGGCTGGGGGAGGCTTGAGGGGCCATGCAAGGCACTTGAGGCTCCAGGTTCCCTGACAAACAGTTGCAGACTTCTCTTATTCCCTCAGTTCTGCTCTGTGGGAAAAGTGTGAGCCTCTCTGCTGGGGAAAAGGAGTCATGGCTTCTAGATCTGGTGCAAAGTCACTTCCTTTGCGGTAAAGGTTGGTGACTCAGATACCAAAAAAAAAAAAAAAAGAAGTAATATTTGATTCAGAAAACAGAAATTAAAAAAATTATATTGGTACTGGATGGTGTTCTTTGGCCCAGGGTTTGCAAAAGGGTTAGATGGTCTTTTCAAACATTTCTGTCCTTGAGGTCTGTTACACGGTTGCTTACATCTTGCAGGGGAGTGGTTTCACTAACCCAAACAGTCCCTTTACCTCAGGAAAATCAATTTTGATGACTCTGAAAGAAATCTGAGCACTGAAAGGGGAGAAACAAAAAAGGAGGGAAAAGCATTCTATGGAAAGGACAAGATGAGAAATGAAAGTGCTGAAACATAAATTAGGATATTCTCATGGGTTATGCAAACCATCTGGCTTTAAAAGCTAGTAGTAGGAATAAGGAAAAAGGTCATCTGAATTAGCAGAGAACTGCAAAGCAACCAAAGGTAAGAAAGGAGCAAATGGCAGGCACAGCTAGAGAACAAGTTGTTCATCAAAATACAAAATAGCAGCGTTATTACTGGAAGTCATTGCAGCTCTGCTATGATTTGCATAGCCCCTGTGAATTTATGATCAAATACAATGCAGATTTTTAAAAGAAATTAAAATTCTCCCAGCCACTCTGTGCAGAGGATTAGGAAAGTGATGACATTTGTTCGAATGAGTGTGAAGCAATGTGAACAATCCAGAGAGAAAGGGCGTTCATCAAAGAGGGGAAGAAATCCTTAAGTACACAAGGTTAGTAAAGACAGGGGTATGGTGTCAAGCAAAGGGTATTGGGCATTTGGAAATAACTCAAGTAGCAATTCTCAAGACTGGAAAGTGTAAAGATTCCCTACCTGGTTGTATTTTACAGATTTATAGGAGTCCTCAAAGACAGGTCTTTCTTAAAACCGCAGGAACAGAGATTGAAGTCAGTGGTATTAGGTATAATGAGTTTTGTTAATGACGTGTAAAGACTGCAACGCTTGAGTCTGTGTGTAAATTAGATGAGTAACAGAATCACAGTGTAAATAACATTGTTATGACACTTGCAGGTTACTTGCTGGTTCACAATCTTTTCCTCCAGACATTTCTCAGTGCCAAGGCTTTTAATAGTTTGTATAATAAATTAAGAACCCATGTTTAGGTCTGCCAATCTTTAGAGATTGTTTTGATTGTGGTTTTTCTTACTATGTTTTCAATAAGTTTCTGTACTGTGGAAAAAGAAGTCCTAAAGGCTATAAGTCATTTGTGAAAATTACTAGAAAGACTAAAAAAATGAAACTCCATTCCTGAAGTCAGGGATGTTGTGGGGCTCTGGCAAAACTGCAGGACTTGATGGTTTTGAAAAAGGACTAGAAGAGGGCATCAGTAAGTTATTTATGTAAGGGCATATTTAAATCTTTTTGATAAGGGGTTCTAAACTGGTAAAGATACTGAATGGTGGCTGAGAGGGTAGAATGTCAGCTCTCCGCTGCTCATGTGTCTGGAGGTGAATGTGAGGCTATACAGAAGAATGACATTGGAAACATGGATCTGAAAATTTCTGCACAGTGAATGTATCGATGTTTAGCATGTCCTTAATTACTGGAGCTGAGTCTTTATACAACACCCATATAGGTTTGACAAACGTGTGGGGCAAAGTGAAAGAAGAGACAGATAATCTATATGGTTTTATACATATGAAAGATTTACATCCTTATCCATGGTAACCAGAGCTGAACAGAAGTTTTCCAAGAGAACACTTTTCTGTTTGCAAATGCTGTGTTGTTTGACTAAGGTTTTTCATGGAAAACATACAAGTTTTAATTAAGAATCCTTTAGTAAGTGCCTGAAAAAAATCCAGAAAGGGCGAGAAATTATTCCAGAATGGCTAATTGCCCAGTAGCCAGGACACCTGCATGGGCTGAGATTTTAAAGGTTCAAATTTTTACTCTGGTTGATTCAAAGACATGATATAACTATTGGACAGTAAGGTCAGCCACACTCTCTCTCCCTCTCAATTTCACTGGGCTAGTCAAGTTTATATTAAAAGCAAACAGCACTGCTAGAAAAGACATTGGTAGTCAGCAGCAGTCCAGCATGGAAGAGACAAGATGAGTAAGGGATTATTCGGTAAATTTAATATTGTTTAGAATGAAATAATGGGAAGAATTATTTAATAAATTGCAAAGTTGAGTTAACAATGGAATCTTTGAATCTAAGACAAAGAAGTGCCAAAATTACATGAAGCAAAAATTGGGAGGGTGTAAAAAAGAAGATAAACACAGGGTTCTAGAACATTGCCAGAGAATAATTTAGACATAAAAATACATAAAAGCAAAATACTCTTCATAGTTACATACTTACAAGTAATTAAGTGATGTGAGTAAAATGTTGTAAACAGGGTTAAAATAATAGGTGAGAGTTAAGGACAATGAGTATAAAACACAAAAGTAGCATCTGAGTTTTACTGTGTACTTAGTCACTGAGGTTGTGTTTGTAAGCCTTTGCAGGTCTGGTTTTTAATGAGACATGGGAATTATATATACAAGCACGGGCACACCTGCCGGACTGCAGAAATTGTATATGTATATTTGTACAGGATGGAACTGCACAGTTCATCTAAGGATCACAGATGTCACTTGATCCAAGTCAAAAGAAGAGCCTGAACAAAAGGTCAGGTCCAGCTACACTAACTACAGTCTACCTGCATATGCAAACACGCCCTTAAAAAAACAAAGCATTAAAATTACCTTCTTAATTTTCTTTCTTCCTTTCATCCCCTTGTCTCCCTCACACACACGCCCTCCCCAAATGAAGGCTTCTGAGCACATTAATTGCAGATCATTTGTCCTATTAATGGGTCCAAAATCCACAGGGAGCAATACCTATCAGGCAGTTTATCTAAGATTCAGTAACCTAGATACCTTGGCAGAGCTTTAAGAGGTACTGGGGGAGGGGAGGGCCGAAAGAGGAGAGAGCGAGCTGGAGAGGTTTGTGCTATATCTATGCCCAGATGACACAGAATTTAGACCATGTTATTCTTTACATTCTCTGTCTCTAGAGGACACAGGTAAACTGTTGAAGGCCTGTAGATGTATGTACAGACACAAGGGGAGTCTTTTGGAAGCTCAGTGCTGCACATGCAACCTTCACCACGCTTTTTTGAGGGCAGAAGGAGCTGCTTGAGCAGCAGTAATCCTCCTGCACCTTGCTTGTGATTTGAGGACTTCTCTCAGAAGACCGAAAAATATCCATGGCCAGAGCCCCACCTTGGAGGACCATGGTTGCCAGAGGAACAGTACTGATGGCCACTTTGCTTATTGCTGGGGTGAGCAGCCATAAACTGGAGGTTTAGGAGGGTGACGAGCACTAGACCCTCTTCAGGATGATCTGTCAATGACACTCTGAACAGTAACTGCACAACTGTTCACACATTCACATCCTGGAAATCAACATTTTGCTTATATTTATTCATTATTACTGATAAAGTTTAAAGTGACAAGTTTTTTTTTTTAATTATGGGGGGGTTATTGCAACTGTATTGTAGAGGCTGTAATAGCTCAGGACTAAAAATCATCAAAAAAGTAAACAAATTTTACACTATGCCCTTACAAGTAGTTTCTTTTCTTTATGTATGTTGAAAAAGTACATGCATGGTTATAGAGCCCTGTATATTTGACTCTTTCATTAAGAGAAAACATATCACTTATTTTATGTACACATTTTTTAAAGTATAGATTTAAAATAGTTAATATTTTAAAGCAGTTAAGAATGAAGGACTTTTGCAGTAGTGATAAGAAACATACCTAAAAAGCCATCCAGTGACTGAGACACTAGGTGTGTTTAGAGGATGAGAAGCTCTACAGAAGCCTGGATTACTGAGGGCTAAAGTCATATAACTCTGCACAGCAGTACAAATACTCACTTAAATTTCGATTTGGTGGTTGTATTCTACATTCAGGGACTAAGCTCATTAAAGGAACAGAGTTTTTGAAGGGAGAAATCTTTAACTGGTGTAAAAAGGTGTAGCCCCACATCGTATCAGCAGTGGTTGTGGTCTTTCTTTCTCAACCACTGAACACTTCATAGTATAACTAAAAGTACTTTGGTGGATGAAAAGCTGAACATGAGCCGGCAGTGTGCGCTGGCAGCCCAGAAAGCCAACCGTATCCTGGGCTGTATCAGAAGTGTGGGCAGCAGGTTGAGGGAGGGGATTCTGCCCCTGTACTCTGCTCTGGTGAGACCCCACCTGGAGTGCTGCGTCCAGCTCTGGGGCCCCCAACACCAGAAGGATATCGACTGGTTGGAGAGAGTCCAGAGGAGGCCACGAAGATGATCAGAGGGCTGGAGCCCCTCTGCTATGGGGAGAGGCTGAGAGAGTTGGGCTTGTTCAGCCTGGAGAAGAGAAGGCTCCGGGGAGACCTTATAGCACCTTCCAGTACCCGAAGGGGCTACAAGGAAGCTGGGGGGGACTTTTTACAAGGGCCTGTAGTGACAGGACAAGGGGTAAGGCATTTAAATTGAAAGTGGGGAGGTTTAGATTGGATATCGGGAAGAAGTTCTTCACGGAGAGGGTGGTGAAGCACTGGAACAGGTTGCCCAGAGAAGCTGTGGAAGCCCCATCCCTGGAAGTGTTCAAGGCCAGGCTGGATGAGGCTTTGAGCAACCTGGTCTAGCGGAAGATGTCCCTGCCCATGGCAGGGGGGGTGGAACTAGATGGTCTTTAAGGTCCCTTCCAACCCAAACCATTCTGTGATACTTGAAAGTATTTTAGTACCCAATACAGAATTACTTAATTACAGTATTAATTATTTAATATCTGTAAAACTAGCAGAGCCTTTTGAGATTTTTATATTGATTCATACTGAATTCAGTTTACCATGAAAATAAGTATTTGCAGGGTTTAGAAGATGTCAGATTGCTTGATGGAATAGTGTGTTAGGATTCATTTTATGAATGTGACAGCAATTCAGTTGTATCTAGGAATAGTATTTTAATGTACTGTTGATTGCAGCTATTTAAAAGCTTTTCTTGTTGTTTCCAAAATTGTGTTAGAAAATGTCTTTACTCTGGAGCATGCTAGAAGTTTTACTGTAGATACTTCTGCATCACTGAGGAACTGTTCAGCATGCAGCTAGAAGGAAAAATCCTGGAGAACTGTGAAACGGTATGAGTGATTGATAGAGTTTAAAAAAGGAAAGGGAAAAAAAAAAGTAGGTTGATTTTAGTTATGACTGGTAAGCTGTGAGATGGTCTTTTATTCCCTATGCTGTAACTGAATGATAATGGTTTTTATGTGTTGCTGGAAAGAACAGTTGGAAAGGAGCCTAAAATTGAGTGTTCAGGGCCTAAGAGATGAAATGCAGCTAGAGAAAATTACCTTTGAGAACAGCAGGAAATGTGACTTACATTAACTGAAAACTATAAATGTGACTTAGATTAACCGGAGACCTAAACATCTGCGAGTACGAGTGCTCGGGGTAGCATGTTTTCAGCTGCGTCTGAGGCTGTCGGCACCCTCGGTACCAGATCCGCCACTTCAGCGTGCATGGTAGTCTGGGCTTCTGAGGAAAATTTCCACAACCTCTTCTGCTGGTTTGCTAGGGGTGCTGGAGCGAGCAGCTTCAGTAAATGTAGGCACCTGTAGGTCTGGATTAGACCCAAATTTGTTTGAGATTCATTTAAAATTCTAGGTGGCTTGTTCAAACAGCACTTGTGGTGATACCTGCATTAGAACAGACCTTTGGTGTCTCAAGACAGGGATACAATAGCTGATGAAGCTGAACTCTGAGGCCACTCCTGAAATCTTCCTATTTAGTGTCAGGCTGTGAAAGAGGATTTGGGCTTCCCTGGGAAGAGGGACGGCCTCTGTGAGAACAAGCACGGGTCGCTGACGTGCACTGGAGCCAGCCCCTTTGAAGTGAGAAACGCTTGGGTTCTTGCAAATGCCCACCATCATCTCAGATCAACACAGAGGCTAAGCTGCGACTTGCCACTCTAGAGGTCACTGGGCAGATTTCAAAATCAAACCAACCTGAATTCCTACTGATTTTCATGGGTCTTTAGCATTCTCAGCTGATAAATTTAACCATCTGAGCATATCAAGATGGTATATCCACATCAAATGATTAGACATTAGTACACGTTTTTTGTGAATGGGTTCTTGTTCTCTGAAACCCCTGAGTGTGCAATGAATAATTAATTCAGTTGCCATTGATCAAAATTGATTAGAAATGTCAATAGAGAGCCAAATTTTTAAATTAATTAGGTGCTTTTAATGGGAGGGAGGTCTGAAACAGTTACACATTTCTATTTTTATCCACCTTTTCTAATCTGTAAGATTTGATACTTGGCAAATGGCTTTTACAACCGATAACTAATCCCCTGAGACATCCACTCCTCTTGCGCTCAATTAAGGGATGAATGGGATGACTGTATTTTGTCACGCTGAAAGAACAGGCCCGTGGTCGATTAAAGCCGCTGGGGAGCTCTGGTTACGTGTACCTCACTTCTGCGTCTGACTTGGGAACCTGAAGGCTGATTCAGAGGGCGCTTAGCACCCACAACTGCAGCTGGAGACAGGTGCTTTTGGGTGACAAATGCCATACCATGTGACAGCTTATCCCGCACTCCCAAAATTCCTAGAAATGTTAAGCTTAAACCCCGCCTCCCTGTGCGTTTGTAACACGGTGATAAGAAAACCTGCGGGGAGTTGGAAGGATACACTAATCACTGAAATTCTGGGGCTGCAGTGCACAGCGCCATAGTAACGCCACTGTGGAACTTGACAGTTTTGTCCTCGGAGCTGGGTATGAATAGCACGCAGCAGAGGACGTGCAGAGCTGTGCTGAACGAGAGGACAAAAAGCACTGAGTATGGGTTGTGTTGTCAACAGTGAAGGGTTTGAATTAGCCACTGACCAGATACAGACTGAGCACTGAGTAGGGAGCAACTCCTGTGCAATAAGTAATTAAAGTTATCATGTCATTTGACACAGAATCAACAGGGAAGTTAAAGCTGTGCACGTCTTCATTTTGCTATTTCCTGGCTCCTGAGCACCTGACTTTTCAGCTCCAGTAGTATTCTTAAACCACACTTTCACGTGTTCCATTCAAGAGGATCTGATCGCACGAGGCACGAAGTGCGGCTGCTTGCATTTTCCAGCCCCTTGCTGTGGGGGTGAGGAGAAGCGTGGGACAGCCAACAATCCAGAAGCCACTTGTGCTTCTCTCCATGTTTTTCTCTAGCAGGTCTCTCTCTGGCTGCCCACTGCGCTTTTGGGTTGAGCTTGTCCTCTATGCTCTATCCAGGAAACATTGCTGTCCTGCTCACTGTATAGGCAGCGGCAAACCTGGTGGTGCCCCAGGGGCCAGAATCTTGGCTAGAGCTGTTGTAGGACTATAATCTTGGGGTATTGTTGGCCAGTGTCGTGGGAAGAAATCTATAATAGAACAGTGTGTTTGATAGCCACTCAGAATGGAGCAAGAACAACTGAGCTCAGGTCATTTTCACTACAGTTTTATAGTTAATGCTTATTGACGTTATTTTGAATAGCAAAAAGATAAGAAAGAAATTAAGTGCATAGTTTCTAATGCAGAAAAATCAGAAAATCATGCTCAAGGCTTTCTGATGTCTCTGAGTGCAAGATTGCTTGGATCAGTGCCTGTGATGTGTTTCTTTTAAAGGTTAC
>NW_010230278.1:25095-57497 GCF_000690775.1 Eurypyga helias | reverse complement strand
GGGAAAGTTCATGGTAATGACAGCCGGGGAAAGGAACATTGTTTGGGCTACACCGAAATTACATTATGTGTCTTTGTAAGCTCACGATTATGTTAAGAATAGTCATAGGCTTCAGTGAAAGTATTAGAAGTTGAATAATAGAAGAGACAGGATGCTCTTTTAATGCTCTGTATCACTACTTTAAAAAGCCTTCCCTTTGCTCTCTGTTGTAGCTCAGAGTGTTCCAATAGAGCATCAAAGACCAAACAAAAACACTTCCTCCTGGGATGAGCTTTTCCATGAACTTTTCTGCTCTATAGCAGAGCTTCTACTGCATATGACTAAGTGGGTTGAGTCATACAGAATTATTTTCTTGTGCAATAGTGTTAATAAACGTGAAAGCACTGCTCTTGGGGAAGCCAAGCAGTGATAACCAACTCTAAAAAAGCAGACCACTACTGCAAGAACCTTAGTTTAAAAATTCCTATCTCCTTAAGCCATCCTAACCTACAGTTAGCCCTCTTGTGTGAGAAAATCATGATGAGGTTGGCAGCCCCTAGCCTGTAAAAAATAAAAAAAAAGGGAATGGGGGAAAGCAAAGATACTACACTGGGGGTCCCCCCTGCTGAATGAACGGGTGAGGGTGGATGAGCAATAGCAGCCACATAGCAGCCTAGCGAGGAGTAGGGCAGGCAGGCAGACCTGGGACTGACAAGGGAGTTCCTTCCCTCAGAGGCCCCCGTGTCCTTCTGTAGCAGCGAGCTGCAGCCCGGGCCTGGCCTGCGCCTGAAAGAAATCATAGAATCATAGAATGGTTTGGGTTGGAAGGGACCTTAAAGATCATCTAGTTCCAACCCCCCTGCCATGGGCAGGGACACCTTGCACTAGACCAGGTTGCCCCAAGCCACATCCAGCCTGGCCTTGAAGACATCCAGGGATGGGGCATCCACAGCTTCTCTGGGCAGCCTGTTCCAGTGCCTCACCACCCTCTCTGTGAAGAATTTCTTCCTGACATCTAATCTAAACCTCCCTGATTTCAATTTATTCCCATTCCCCCGTGTCCTATCACTACAGGCTCTTGTAAAAAGTCCTCTCCCAGTAACCTTGTAGGCCCCCTTCAGATACTGGAAAGCTGCAATGAGGTCTCCTCGGAGCCTCCTCTTCTCCAGGCTGCACAAGCCCAATTCTTGCAGCCTTTCATCATAGGAGAGGTGCTCCAGCCCGCTGATCATCTTCGTGCCCTCCTCTGGACTCGCTCCAACTGGTCAATATCCTTCTGATATTGCGGGCTCCACAGCTGGACGCAGCACTCCAGGTGGGGTCTCACCAGAGCAGAGTACAGGGGCAGAATCCCCTCCCTCGACCTGCTGGCCACACTTCTCTGGATACATCCAGAGAATAAATAAATAAATCCGCTGCCAAGAGTGGAAGTTCCACCTTGTCAAGGGAGAATTTCTCCAGGTGATTCATAAGGCAGACGAACAAGGCTCCTGCTTTGAGATTCCCGATGCATGTTTAGTATTCCATCATTAAATCTCCTACATTACCAATGAAAAAAGGAGTATCATGGTGAAAAAGTGGCGAAGTTACAGAAGTGACTTGCAAGGATTACATCAAACACAGTCAGAAAGAATACTGAGACAAAAATAAACTGGTAACTGCCATTTTCATTCATTAGTAGCTGAACAAAATTAGAGGTAAAGGAGCTGTCCTAACCTGGAACTGCAACAGGAAGGTCGAGAGCGAAAGGGATGAAGATAGTCTTCACAATAGGTTTGTGCAAAAGGAATTCTCCTCTTTCCCCTTAACACAATTTCAAAAAAATGAAACTGCTTATATATATATATATGTATATATTATTTTTTCGACAGTCTGTGTGTTTCCAGAGCCAAAGGCATCACACCTGTTCCGATGTGCTAATTGCACAGGAGAGCCTTTCATCAGAGAGCACAGGGTGCTTTCTAATATTAGATCACATTGCAACAAGCCTGCTTTTAGGCATTCAATCAATGGGTCACGTTACACTGACAAATTAAAAACTGCAAACCAGATTCCCTGCTCCCTGTGTGCTGCTCAGGGGGTTTAAGGCTCTGTGATTTAACCGGGAAGATAAGATTTCCCCAGAGGCCAGCTGACCTGTGATAGATGGCTCAGGAGACAAATATTGCTGGTGATCCCAGCACAGACCAGATCAGGGAATCAGGAGGCTGTAATCAGATCCCTTGGTAAGTTCTCTCATTTTCTCGCATCCAACAGTTCTCAATTTTACTGCAGATAGACTACGTCCATGGTTCTTCTTTTTTAATTCTGACAATAGCAGACAGCTGGGGGGAAAAAAAATCTGATAAACACTGCGAGTTAGTAACCCCACCCTTTTTCATGTAAAAATCAGATTTCTGGGTCACAGAGGTATAGTAGTCCATGAGTTACAACTCTCAGATGTTTTTGCTACTCTCGGTGGAGGGTTTGCTACTGCTGCAGGAACCCCGGGCGGAGTGAAACACGCGAAGATGACAGGCTGCTGTGGTGATCGAAGTGCTCGCTGCCCTGGCAGCTCTCGCGCATGGGCAAAGTCACCGCTCAGCCTGGTGACTGGCTAAGCACTTGACAAACAGCTTGCGCTGCAGAACAAGTCACCTCCACGGAGCGGGTGGGCAGCCACAGGAAAGCAGCCATCCTGCAGGGCAAGCGCAGAGGGAATCCGGGGGCAAAGGATGAGAGCAAGGTGACAATTCTTGTCAGGCAGGGTGGTGACTTTCAATAAAGGACAAGCCCTACAACTTCTCTTTGATGGAAATGAGAAAATACAGAGAGGAAAAATCTTCCTTTTACTGTGCATTAGCAGTGTCCAGTCTTCGAGAAGGGTGTAAGAGAGACACTGCCCCTGCCGTTACAATCAGTAAAAGGAGCTCCCACCCAGTGGAGTGGTGGGAGAACTTCAGCCATTAAATAGCCTAGCGCAGGAACTAGATTCTCCTTTGGGTTTGGTTGGTTTTTAAGTACCCTCTTAGATTGGGCTAATCGCATTCGTAGCCTTTTACAGATGCTATACTTTTCCTCTGGATGCTGCTCTGAGAAAATCAAGTTGCTAATACTTGCCTTTTTTCAATAAGCATGGCAAGATTTCACAACGGTCAGTGCACAAAGCCTGCCTTCCTTGCTGTTAAGCTGGTACCCAGGTACCACTTCAGGCCGTTGGTAAGTAAGGGCTGTTACGTTAAGAAACAAAGAAAAAAGAAGCCAAATCACTATTCTTTATTCACATGAAAGTTAAGCTAGCACAAACAGTTTACCTAAGTGTTTAATAACTACCCCAAATGCAGGAAGCATGTGGCATCACCCACTGCAAAGAGACCCAAAAGGAGGCTGGGCTGGCTCTATCCCGTAAATCCATTAATGTAGGCATATGGCTGTACAGGATTCACATACCTTTCCAGCAGGAACTGCTAAAATGCACCTACTTAAAATGTAAGACTTTACAGCAAAGCATCTGTTACTGCAGCATATAAAAACATTATTAACCCAAGTCAAGGATTATTATAGGAACACTGAGATGGGTAAGGAACTAATTGAATGGAAGAGGGAACCAGATTAGGCTGAAAAAGAATGATGTTTTGGAACGGCACCTTATTTAGTATTTTCATTAATGACCGTACAAAAAATAATGAAATTTGAACATGCGTTTGAAACTGGAAGAAAGTTGACAGCAATGGCAAACGAAGAACTAGAGTTTTACACAGGAAGAATTTAGTAATGTCAAGTCTAGAGTAATATAAGCACCATGAAATAAGTAAGCATAAAACCATGTGTTTGAGAACCAAATGATTTTGCTGAAAACAAGGTGGTCCTCTGGTTCAAAAAAAAGGCACAGGAGAAAAAGGTTGGTAACAGCTCCTACTTCCTAGAGCCATAAGCTGTAAGAAAATCATAGTAACAGAACTCCTACTGTGACACTCTTCAAAAGATGCTAACAGATCTAACAGAAAGTGAGCTTCCACTGCTGAAGTTTCCTCGGTACTAATGCACATCATTGCTGCAGCTTTTCTAGCACGACGCGGAACTGCTCAGAGACAACAGCCCGCCATTGTTCAAGGAGGCTACGACACATCCATGCTGAGCAACCTAACCCAGTGAAAGAATCCCAATGGTTGCTGAGTAAGTTAAAGCCCAAATTACACAGCTTCTTGAAGCCTAGGGCTGTGCCTAGGGTCACGCTCAGACAAGCAGCAATACAGCTTCCCAGAGCCCAGAGACTAAGAGGTCTTACCTGAAGTAGATTAGGCAAGATTTGTGCCTGTTTGCCGTGGCTTAATGAACCTGCAGAACTGCTGGCTGCCGGTTCTGAAAGCTGCCCTTGACCAGGTAATTGTCAAGGCACAGGTACTAAGCCTCACTCTTCTGCCGCTCTGGGCAGTATGCAGCCGAGTCTCTCTCCTAGCACGGTCGTGGCGGGACAGGGTACAGTGGTTCACAAGACACTGGGGCAGATCAGCAAATACTCCTCAAGGTAGCTGGTGTGTCCCGTGATCTCCCATTGCAGTCGTTACCTGCATTCTTCAGCCAGCATTTATCAAGTGAGGTGAAAGATTTTATCCAAATTAGCCTCCCTGGTTTCCTTCTTGAAGTCAGAGGTCACAGCACTTGGCAGCAGCAGCAGCAGCACGTGTGAGTTTAAAGGCAAAGCGAGTTGCAGCGATCAGGGGAGCACAAAGCCCGTGCAAGGCAGCTTTTTACTTTTCCTTGGCAAGTCTGAAAGTCTGTGTGCTTGGATCCATACCTGAAGACACTTATTTGCTAAGGAAGAAGCATGAGATCTTCTCCTGGTTCTTCTTTAGCTCGTAATTTGCAGCTGTGATAGATGGAAGCCTGCTGGAGTCTGTCTCCCAGCCAGACAACAGAGCAAATGAACATTGTCATCAAAAAAGCGACCAAGTCCCTACAAATAAAGTTAAAACATAGAAAATGACTGCAAATAAGTTAAAGCTATTGCTTTCTTCAGTAACATTTACGCTGAATATAGACGCAGGAAGGGGAGAGCTATAGGCATGCCACGCACAGGTACAACTGTGACTAGAAAAAGCGTTCTCCAGGCAGTTGTACGTTCTCAGTGACCGCCAGTGCAAGTTGCTCGAAGGAGTACCTTGGGATGGTGTTATCTTGCTCCTATTTCAAGCAATCTTGTTAATCAAAGTCAAGTTCGGCTCCTTGAATAAGCTGAACAGATCGCAAAGGGTCTGTCTGAAAATTAGGGGTTCTCAGACGTACAGCTGGGAGAGTGCAGCTGGCGCTGAATACCAAGACTATTCCATAGCAAACCCCAAAGACCAGCTCCTCTCTCCCAGTAGCACTTCAACAGCACTTTCAATTAATAAAGATGAAACAAATGTGTTTTACAGGTTTCCAAAAGACCACTCAGTTTAAGGAACATACTATTTACTGCTATCTTGGAAACAGAAGGAAAATGTTAGGATTCCACTTTTTGCAAGACTTAGTTTGCAATAACAGCAAGTTAAAACCTGGAACTCTTGTGATATTTTTGTGAAATTTGCCACAAGGACCCGAGGAGAAAGATCTGACAGACCTTGGCCCAAGGAATCCCAAGAACACCATTAACTGTGTTGCAGAAAGCCAACGGCTTTTCACCCGTCAGAGCAGTTATGGAGGAGCTGGACTAGAAACTGAACCGCAGTCTGTACACCAGCTGCACGATTGACGCAGAACAATTTCAACACCCCTAAGAACCACTTGAGTACCAGCCACCAGGAGGGCAAAGGTTTAGCTTTAAATTGTCTTACCCTTCTGAGCAGTACCACCTCTGAGTTCTTCAGAGGAAATCTGCATGTTCCTGATGTTGGTATTACTTTTATTACTTTCAGGCTCAGGGATATTGCATCTGTAACGAGTATTCCATGAAAAGTGAAAACTGAAAAAGCAATCATTACACACCGAGGAAAAACAAGGCAGCAAATTGGGATTATTTTC
The DNA here is from genome assembly GCF_000690775.1 of Eurypyga helias. Taxonomy (NCBI): domain Eukaryota; kingdom Metazoa; phylum Chordata; class Aves; order Eurypygiformes; family Eurypygidae; genus Eurypyga; species Eurypyga helias. The sequence goes on along the minus strand of NW_010230278.1, from coordinate 51,536 downwards.
TAATCTAAGAATATGAGCAAATACCGAAAGACTGACAAGCAGAAAAAAGAAACTGTGATTTACATACTCATTAAGTAATTTGTATAATCAGAAGATTTAAAAGGTCATTACTGGAACACCTGCCTGCTAACAGATGTAGAAGAGTGAAGGCCAAAGAACACAGTTTTTATAAAGATGTTGGTAGCTAAACAGTTGGCAGATCTACAGAAGACCTGCTGCGGCAGCAGTAGGCTGTTTGGCGCAGGCTACTGTTGTGGATAAGGCACATCTTCTGGAATTCATCAATCCATACACACACTGAATTTCCTGTTGCAAAACCTGAAAGTGGTTTATTAAGAATGCGATTGCTTTTAAGTATCGACATTCCAGCTAAACAGTCTTTTATCCAGTAGGGAAGTTTTATGCAGTAAGGTCAAGTATGAATGTGATGAAAAGCAGGTAGCTCATTGCACTTGACAGAGCAGGCACTAGGAAAAAACATCTTACAGCCTCCTACCACAGAAAAACCCCAGCACAGTGGATGCCTGTTTAGATAGATGGGGGTACAGCGCTGTGCAGAAATCTTAATCGAGAATAAGGAATCTCTCTTATTTCAGCTAAATCTGTGAGTTTCCACTCCAGTGTGACTCAGTAACACTGCAGACCTCAGTAAGCCATTTGCATGGACACACAGGGAGAATCACTTCACCGAACCGTAGGTAGCCAAGTGGTAGCTACCCAGGTCTAAGCCATCACTGTATGCTACTTCTAGTCTGGGGCTGAATCATTTTCTGGGGATCCCTGTTTGATCCCTTTCTAAGCCAGACAGAAATACAGCATTATGAGCTGTGCTCGTTCTGTCTAGGATAGAGTTAAATTTCGTAACAGCTCGTCTGGTGCTCTGTTTTGGATTTGTTCTGAAAACAGTGTTGATGACCCAGGGATGTGTTAGCTATTGCCAAGCAGTGCTTACTGCTCAAAGCCTTTTCTGACTCACACTACCCCACCAGCGAGCAGGCTGGGGGTGCACAGGAAGTTGGGAGGGGACAGAGCCGAAAAAGTTGCCTGCAACTGACCCAAGGGATATCCCACACCATGTCAGTGATGGTCAGCAATGAACCAGGGGGAAGGTTGGCTGCAGGGCCACTGCTCAGTGGGGAGCAATTGTTTTCATTTGTGTCACTTGTCCTTCTTGGGCTTTATTTTCCTCTCTATTTTTTTTCCCTCTTTCCTTTACAAGTTTAAACATTTTTTTTTTCTTTCTAATTATTAAAATATTTTTATCTCAACCCACAAGCTTCTGCACTTTTATCCTTACAATTCTTCCCCCATCCCAGCAGGGGCAGGGGTATGAGTAAGCAGCTGTGTGGTGTTTAGTTGCTGGCGCTAAACCACGCCATAAGCTCAGACATCTCATTTACAGATATATCGGTTAAGGCAAAATAACATCCTGCAATCAGCATTCTAGTACTAGTCTTAGGAAAGCATCTGGCTGCATTAAGAAAACCAAGGAAGTGCCTTACATGTCTGTATTATCTGCATCATTTATTATTTTTAATAGCTAAATATAAAACAATTAACTTATTTATTCATCGAGTATATGTTTAATAGCTCGGACATTTCCCCTCCAGTACACTTGTCGCTGAATCACACAAATATTCAGGTTGGGAGGAAGCTCTGGAGATAATCTGGTCCAATCCCCAGCTCAAGTAGGGCTAACTTCAAAATTAGGATGTGATGGTCAGGGCCTTGTTGGTCAAGTTCTGCACATCCCCAAGGATGGATGTTCCACAGCCTTTCTGAGCAGCCTCTTCCTGCTCCACTTCCAGTTTCAAATCACTGTCCAACATCTCTTGCCTCATGTTCACTTCACATGCACCTTTGAGAAAAGTCTTTTCTTAATCCTCATCGAGGTAGGTGAAGACACCAACAACACGCTCTGCTGCCCTTTCATAGGCTGGTGTACAGGATTAGACCTGTGCTTAGAAGAGCACATGTCTTTGTTGAACATCATGAGATCTACTGATCCTCAAGTCCAGCTCGTTACCATCCCATTGAATGGGACAACCCTACCCCACTGCTCCCAGGTTGGTGGCATCTGCCAACGGATTGAGGTTGCGTTTCATCCCATCGCCTGAGCTTTTAATGAAGAATGTTAAATAGTACTGGCAGCAGGATCTGCAATGCGGAATGTCACCAGGAACCGGCTTTCAAGCTGACTTTGTGACTTCACTGTTCTTCAAGTCTGATGCACCAGCCAGTTTCCCATTCACCTATCTCCACTTTGCCGATAAGGATACTGTGTAAGCCTGTGTAAACATCTTGGCTAAGGACAGGGAAGAGTGCAATCTCTGCTCTCATCTTCCACAAAAGGGAGGGAAATCAGATTGGTTAGACAGAGCTTGCCCCGGTGAATTCATTACAGCTGTTCTCCATCACCATTTAATCTTCAGGTATCTCAAAGTGAAATTTAGTTCTGCAACCTGTAGGAATATGCTGTATAGTCATCCCAGGACTAAGGTTATATACTACCTCAGTAGTATCTAATTTCATAGAATGGGTTAGAAGGGACCTTAAAGACCATCTAGTTCCAACCCCCCTGCCATGGGCAGGGACACCTTCCACTAGACCAGGTTGCTCAAAGCCTCATCCTGCCTGGCCTTGAACACTTCCAGGGATGGGGCATCCACAGCTTCTCTGGGCAACCTGTTCCAGTGCCTCACCACCCTCTCCAGGAAGAATTTCTTCCTGCTATCTAAGCTAAATCTCCCTGATTTCAATTTAAACCCATTCCCCCTGGTCCTGTCACTACAGACCCTTGTAAAAAGTCCCCCCCAGCTTCCTTGTAGCCCCTTCAGGTACTGGAAGGTGCTAAAAGGTCTCCCCGGAGCCTTCTCTTCCCCGGGCTGAACAAGCCCAACTGTCTCAGCCTGTACCCATAGAGCATCCAGCCCCCTGAGCATCTTCACAGCCCTCCTCTGGACTCACTCCAACTGATCTATATCCTTCTTATGTTGGGGGCTCCACAGCTGGATGCAGCACTCCAGGTGGGGTCTCACAAAAGCAGAGCAGGGAGGGCATTCTCCCCCTGTCAACCTGCTGGCCACACTTCTGATACACCTGTTCAGGTGCATCATTGATATTACTTATTATTATTACAGGTTTATAAAACCAAAAGGTAGTAATTTTACACACACCCCCAGTAAGACATTTTTATACAGAATAACCTCTTCACAGCTGTTTGAGAAGTCTTTACTATTACATTATTTCTATATACACTTTTGTATCTTTTGCTTTAAATGTACAGGATAACAGAAAACAAGCTTTAACTATTAAAAAGTTTACAATACAATATTTAAAAACACCCATACATCTTCCTTCCTTTAATTTTCATGACAAAAGCTTCCACGTAGTCAACGATTCAAAAATTCATCCAAAATTTTCAGGGATGATTCATACAAGATTCTGAAATGGCATAAAACAATGCACAGCAGGATTAAATTTACTGAATCAGTACTCAAGTCTTTGTTTCTCAGAGTATAGCTACCTCATGATTTCTTTGACCACTTATTCTGTATTAGTCTAAGACACACCTTTACAAATTACTTTTTAAACAGCTGGGGGGTTTTCTTTCAACATTTCCATTTACCTTCTGATCATCTCTGGCTCCAGTGCAGTCTAGAGCAAGCCACATTCAATTGCTATGGCAATTCAAGCATACTTTAAATAAATAATGAATTATTAGAAAGAACCCACTCATTTTTCTTACAGCATTTTAACTCGTTTTTCCAAACAAATAGTAAAATCCTTTACCAGTAATTCACACCGAGGCCACTTTTCATTCTTTTACTTTCTTCCTTTCTCCATCATTCTTCAGTCTTCATAATTTTTCTCCTCACCTAAGGCAAGTTCTTCCCAAGCCTGAGCTTTCTATCTTATCCTTATTAGCAACTCCTTCAGCCCCATATACACCCATCTTAGTCCCTTTCTGACTCTCATCTCATTACTCCCTAAACAGTCTCAAAAGTCAGCTCTGAAATTTGCATCTGGGAGGCCCTTTTTACTTTCCTGCATTCCCTGACCTACTCACTCGCCCAACCTTGGTAGGTGCATTCTCACACAACTTCTAACACTGCCCTAAAATATCCTCAAAAACCAAAAATGGGCCCTTTGGTCTGTTGTCAAAGCATTATTGCACTGACAGCCACTGTACCTTTATCCTTCATGTTACTTTTGTAGAAGGTTCTGTCACCTGCATCCATTGCTCAAGCATTTTTTTCCTCTATATTTTTATTATTACAGTCCTAGAGTGATGCCCCAAATAAGCAAGGCTGCCCAGTCATTAATCATGATGAGTTAGCACATTCATCCTGAGACACCAAGACCTGAAATACAAGTGGCAACTCTGCATTTTCATAGGATATTGGATGTAACAGCTCCCTGAATTCTGACTGCTACGGGGGTGTCACACACTCCTCTTTACAGTGCTGTATCCTTAAAGCCGTGATGGAACTCAACTGCCAAAATAAACTAGTGAGATAATGTACTATAGAATTAGTATAATTAATTAGGTGCTGTGGTTTTAGACACTACAATACTCTAAGTTTTGTTACAGTTTAAGGCTAATAAAACACTAGAACTGTAACGTTGGACCCTGTAGCTGCAGCACATTGGACAACCAGCTGTCACTCCAAATGACTGTACGCTGTCCCAGACAGACTGATTTAAGTCAGTTTTAGTAGGTTGACTTTCTAGTCAACTTTTAGACAGGTGGCAGACAAATCGGACACAAAGTTACGTTACAAAACAACTCAAGAAACATTATTTACAGAAGCAGTGAGAGTACCACAGAGTTTGAAAAGCTAATTAAATGATAATATGAAAGAAACATTTCTGCACAGCCCTTCGCTGAATTTAAATTCTATTATCCATATATCAAAATGCTCATTAAAGTAAATAAAAAATATTAAGTAAAAGGTATTCCTCTATAGCACATTTGTTTATAGAGCAGGGAACATTTTTTCTAGCCTCCAACTGACATTTATTCACATTGTTTTGCTAGGCAAAAATATTTGCATTTCATAAACTAATGCATGTCATCACTCTCGAGGAAATTCTCTCAATATACACTGTGTTGCCCAGAAGTTTTAAGCACACTGAACACCATTTTTAAAACAACAGACCCACAGGGCCATCCTAAACTCCCAACTCAGCTGAAGACGGAAGTCTCAATTACAGGGAAAGGTTTGCACTAATTCAGAAGCCAATAATTCCTTGTTTAAGGGCAGACTTCAACTACCACCTCAGACAGCATTTTTACTTTTCTCTCTTTGCCAATATTGAACAGATCACCTCTAAGTCAAAAGTTAAGATGCTGGCCCAGAACGCTGAGTCTCTTGGGAGATTAAAGCGTGTCACTATTTCCGGGGATACCTGGGTATTAAATAAAATAACCCCTAGACGAGTTAGGATGAGAAATGCATTCAGAAGGAGAGAGTAATGCGACTATTGAGTATGAGTTAAACCCAGTAAGACAATTAAGCGTGCAGCAGTGCAGCACCGTGCGTTGCAAGACTGCACTCAAAGCAATGATCAGAGGTAGCTTGCGGTGTAGCGTAACTCCAGTCTGGGGGTTTGGTAACTGGAGCAGGATAACATAGTTCACAAACAACAGGGCAATTTCTGACTGTCCACAATCACGTTTTAGTCATACATTAGCACTCTAGTACCAGTGCACTACAAATGTTGTGTTAGAAGACAGTAGAGGCCCAGCCCCACATTTTGTCTCTCTGAGAAGGTGCAAACACGCTGTAAATTAGTCAAGCAAAACCCAGCCATTGACGAACTTCCTCCTAACCTTTTTCCAGCATGAATTCATTTATTCTTCAGGAGAGAGAGAAGAACCCCAGCATACCTGTCCAAATATGAATCCTCCCAAACTCTACACAGCTGTGTGATACCTTCGTAATTTTGTTACCATACTGCAATTTTGATTCTTGTTAAAAACACTTCCCGTCATCATGCTCATATTGCTTATCTTCGAATTTCAACTGCAGCTACCTTTTAGTTTTGTATTGTACTAAGGTAGCCATTCATATATCACAAAATTAAAACACTGTAGCATCTTCAGCTCTTCATCTGCCCCAACTTCTTCTCTGTTCATTTGTCCCTGTTCACTGGGCAGAGATATCATATAGATTCATAAAGCAATTATCTGTGTTCTTACTGAAATTTATAGTCAGTAGTGCACCCAAGTGGCAGCAATTATTCATTTTAATGGGCCTATTTATTTAATCATGTTAGGATTTGCTTTAATTTCTCAGCCTTTTCTACTGTCTGGATTAAGCGCATAACAATCATGCCATAACTCTGCTGCTCACCTTGCTTTTCCAGATCATCTTTTTTTGGTTTTTTAACATCCTAGTAGCACACTTGGCAACCCAACATTCAATGATTTCATGGGGGGGGGAAAAATGGGGTTTGTTTATTTTTGTTTGATTTTGTTTCTGAGCTACATCCCAACCAAAATGAAATTCGTTCACACTCAAGCAACTAATGAAAACAACCTACCCAAGAAGCAGAGTCCCTCTGAGTTTCAGAAGTCCAATTACGTAGCTATTTTTTTTCCCCCCAATATTTTCTGTTCTTTGTTAGACGAGTGCAATGCCCTCTGTGGAAACTACTTGAAGCCTTGGCAGCAAAATTTCTGTTTTCCATTTACTTAGACAGGAAACAGAGGTGAAGGTGCACTGGGTTTGATTTCCCCCCCTCCCCCCCTTCTTAAAATTAAATCTCATTTTTGATGGTACATAAGTGGCTCGTGTATCTCATAACTTTCTGGCCTAGTTCTTAAGATTCTTGTAACTCTCTTTAGAGTTACTATGTAACTTTATATAGTATCCGTTTGGCTCTGACACAGTAGCAGATTTAAATTAATGAACTTGTATTTGGTTAGAAGCAACACAGCTGATCTACTGTATTGTTTGGAGTATCAGGCTTGATCGTTTTCCCCTGGGAAAATGCAATTTACTTTCTGCACTTCTGAACCAATTCCAAATGGATACTTCCTGTACAGCCTTCTGAAAGTTCTACTACTGCCAGAACACTTTGTGTAGCTGTTGGGCTTCTAGATACAACCCCAGTGCCAACTCTAAGGATCTGAAGTGTCATAGCAGGAGGGGGATACAGCCCACATGGCCTTGCTGATAAACCATCTCATTTTTCACACAGGGGCATCTCCTAACTTCAGTACTGGGTCTGAACGCATGGTACCAATTCCGTCACAGCACAGCCACCAAAGGTCTGTCTCTAGTCACTACGATGTCAGAGAACAACATGTCTCAGGCTAGTGATCCACTGGAAAAGCGTGCTGTGCAAGCGTGCTCAGGTTGGAAGGACCATCCCAAAAACTGATGAGTAAAATGGAGTTGGGCTGGGGTGGTCTCTTTTTCCCCCCCCCCCCCCTCCTTTTCTTTTTTTTTTTTTCCCCCCCCTCTTTTTTTCTTGTTTTATTGCAAAGCCTGCCTACACTACCATCCATTGTTTGACTGAACAGTAAGGATCAGCAGTGTGAAGAATTCAAGATTGCCAGGGCCTCTGTATGTCCAGCCTACTGTGGTGCATTACTTTCTCGGTATTTTTTGATAAATGTCCATGATCAGAGTCTGTTTTCTTCATATTTTTTGTTTGTGTCTTTTACTGTCTTCTTTGCCTAGTTTCTAATGCCACGGGCAGTTCAGTAAGTACACAGAACCCAAACTTTAACACTTTTAGTCTTAAGCAAGTTTGAAACATTTAAGGCTAAAGCATTCATCATGATTGTCTATCATAGGCAGGTCTGAAATAAATGACAGTAAATACAATGTAGCCAATCACTTTCAAGAAACTTATCCCCCTCCAGAAAACCTACAAGTCAACCAGATATGACACCTATATCCCAAAAATGAGCAAAATATAGTCACCTGTGGAGAAGCCTTAAAGTCATGGCTATATTCAGTTCAATTTTTACCACCTGTATAGGTAAGGGATCTTAAGCCTTACACCAAAATGTGGGAGAAGCATCTTCTAGTAGTAAGAAACATTAAATAGATTACTTGCTTTGTTCTACACCTGCTGCTAACAGAAATGAATTCCAGAACTCAATCCCGCAATATACAGGGTCAAGCTGTAACACATTGAAATTAAATGCAAAAAAGTAAACCACATATGTAAAGATTGCAAATGTACAGGCAGGCAATGTAATACTGTGCTAGGCTCACCACCTCACCTACTATTTCAAACCTTGCACTCATTCAGAATGCTCTACCACACAAGTACAAACCACAGCCAATCCTTGCAGAGAGGGTACAGGAGAGGTTAGTGTTCATTTCCCTCAGCACATTTACCTTTCCGTGCTGCTAGGCTCTTCCATGGCAGCCTCCTGGCATGTTATCAGTTTCCTCTGAACGGCAGGTACAATATCATTTAGAAGTGCAGCTTTGTGTTTACCTATTTGAAATAAGATTATGTTAAGAAATTGGACAAAAATAACAATTTATCAAAAAAAACAAACCTGCATATTTTCACAGAATATTTTTTAATATAAAAGACTGTAAAACAAAATTTAATATCTAGTCTTTCATGAAACACTCTCCTGGATTAATTGCTGCGTATTTCAGCGAATCGGAATATAGAGATGGACCCCATGAGTAAGCAGGCAGTTGTAACTTTAAGCCCGCTACACAAAGATTCCAAGCCCAAAGCTTAACACCATTATTTACAAACAATATAACTTAAATCCTGTAGTAAAGTGGTAACTTAACAGGATGAGGAAGAGTGCCTGTTGAATTGTGTAAGAACTCAGCTTTCAAAATATAGTACATTAAAAAAAAAAGAAAGAAAATAATGATCAAAATGGTTTGACTGACCTTTAATTATAATCACAATGCAGACAGTAGCTGTTAGACTAAAAATGCCTCTAATTTCTTCAGAGAGAATGCATTCCATTAATTCATTTAAAAATGACCTAAGGAAAAATGTGAAGCAAAACTACATTATAAACCATGTTTCTTTCAAAATAGCACTGAACACAAGTCCATGGTTATGCTTCCCTGCCACCACAGCCTCAAAGATACCAGGCAGGACAAAGCAGTGGTCATGGGTAACTGAAGACTACATGCTGCTTCTGGAACCGAGATTATCTGAGTTAGCAGAGTGGGGAATTGCTTGGGAAGAAAATAAAAAAAGCCTGTACACAGAATAAATAGTTATTCAGAGAAATGAAGAGCTTGTGGACTATTTTGGGAAAGTTAACCTGTGAAAAAACAACTGGTTCTACTGGATCTAAGTGGTATAATTTGTGTTGAAATTTCTAAGTTCAATTTCTGTTAAAGTTTAAACAAATAGGATATATTACTCCAATGATTTGTTACCAACTACTCATGCCCTTAAATTATTACTATTCATAGCCTGATTAGAAACTGGTGTTTAATTAATGCCTTGGTCTAAAATATGTATCTCCTAAAAATGAAATAGATTGATTTCTTATTGCAAAACTGTGAAGAACATTTACAGTTAAATATAGCCCAAAACCACTTCCAAACTACATTTCAGATACTGAATGTATGGATGGAGTGAGATTCAAAACACAGGTTCATTGTAAAGTCTGAGAAAAACATTAACTCCACATATATCTTAAGGGACTCTCTTTTAGCAAGAGATGATGGTACTACCAGCAAGCTTTAGAGGTGGTTTAGGACATATATTAAGTTAAGAAAAATGAAACAAGGGAGTGAAGGAAGAGGTCTACCAATGAAACTAAACTGCAGTATGGAATACAGCAATACTACTGAATGAAACCACTAACTGGTCATTATAGGGTTTATGGTAAAAATAACAAATTTAATTCAGAAGCAATTATCTAAAACAGAAAAATAAAAGAACAAGAGGGATAAAGCAGGCAATGGACAAGATCTACAATCCTCATACTCCTCAGAGGACAGAACTAAATGCCCTGTGTAGAACTAAAGAGGAAACGGAGCAGTGGATGTTACAATAACTTTCCCTAAAATAGTTCAAAATACCTTTGGTAATATTATCTATTAACCAAAGCTGAATACCATAAATACCCAGTTCTGACTTCGTGTTCTTCAGGTTTTTATTATGCTAAAACAGCAAAATGAAGTATGCAGGTAAGAACTAACCTCCACTAGTGATTCAGTGAATCAACTTGGCAGAAGCTCAAACATTGCTTTAAAGAGCTGACAAAGATGAAAACTCTTTATGTTCTCAAACAAGTATTATGAGGTCACATGTGCACTGCATTAGTTTTCTTACATCACTGTGGACTAATCTGACCAAGCATTGATCCCATTAACTCTTAAATTGCTACTGATAGTATTCTGATCAAAGTTTTGATTTTCTTGCTATCACCATTGACATCAGTAAGCACACTCCCAGTTCCATGAAGGAACACTGTTTTTATTAACCAGACTCACTGCAGCTGCCTTTCCCCACCTCCCTCTCAACCAGGGTCCCATGAGACTGCAGGAAATAGAACAGAACCACAAGCTATTTACAAACACGTGTAAGTAAAAAAGATAAGGGATTGGTTCCTATAAACAGCTCCCTCCTACAGGAAAAGCAGCACAATTGGTCAGATAATGCCAAGTCACTGAGTACTATCGCTGGTGGTGTTTGGGACTGAAACTCAGTGGTAGACAGTGACTAATTGGTAGCTGAAAGTGCAAGAGATGCTGCAGAACCTGGTGCAAGATGACGGTGTGTTCACAGAACAGAAGCTCACACCAGATTCCGTGATGTCAAAGGCGTTCACATTGGCGTGGAAAGATGATCACTTCTGAGACTGAACGATTTACTACTGGATTCTGATTATGGCCTGTCAGTACAGGTTAAAAAAAGAAAAACAGCCTTAAAAGTAGTCCCCGTCTAGAGGCATCAGTGGATCCAGATGTAAATTCTCTCCTGACTTAGTTCTTCTTTGCACCAAAAAGATAAACACTAGAAAATACATACATGTTTATTAAAGTACTCATAGAAACAATGTGATCTCAAATAGCAGTTCTGTCTCTCAAGAATGGACAGATTCTCCTTGACCACTACTAGAAAAGGTTTTAGAGCAATAAATTGAATTTCTGCATCTCTTTTCAGAAGAGGTCTGTAAAATAATTGTGTTTCTTACAAAGAGAGTACTTCAATGGACAGCTGCTGCCTCACAGAAGAACAAGATTTGGATTAGGAAACCCATTGCTAGACTTTCTGGCGTCCTTTGTTTTGCAGGTTCAACTAGAACCAGAGAAGGATTGACAAAGGGAAAAAAAAAAACCCCAACAATCTCATGACAGCAGAGACAGGAATATTGAATGCCTGTCAGATGAGGAAGTTAAGAATAGGAGTTAGTTGTGGAGGTGTCTGGAGAATGATAAAACTTAAGGAGTAGACATTAGCCCCTTGATCATGCAGAATAACCCTGGTGTGTATAGTCACATAAATAAAAATTGAATATGAATAAACTAAGCAAAGGAAGATAATGAAAGTCACTTGTGACAATTTTAGAAGATATTCAGGGTACCCACTAAATACAGCTAATGAAACGGCCCAGTTAAGTCTTTTTTAAAAAATTACATAACCCGACTTTTGGGGGTTTTAGGACTCAGATACTTAAAAACTATTCTGAATGTTGTGATCTTAATACAGCCACAGCACATTTATCACCACATCGCAGATGTTCAGTTAAAGGATCAATACTATTTCTTGTAAATATTTTATCTCATCTTAATACCACTATATTGAGGAGACTAATGTCTAAGTATTTTATGAAAGAAGCAAGCCAAGATGTATGATTAAAGTCATCATTTAGATGAACAGTCCTGTAAAAAGGCAGCACTTAGAAGCAGTTAAAAAATTGGAACCAACCGCCCCCCCAGTCAATACCTACAAGCAATATATCAAGAGAAAGGGAATATGAAGTAATGCAGATAAATTTAGTAATTTAGGAACTATTGAGTTCCTCAGAATTTATTTGAATTTAGGAAGTAAAACTTACTGATGACATATAAACTGTTCTATATTAGCAACAACCTTGGACAAATTCACAGAATCATAGAATGGTTTGGGTTGGAACGGACCTTCAAGACCATTCAGTTCCAACCCCCCTGCCATGGGCAGGGACACCTTCCACTAGACCAGGTTGCTCCAAGCCTCATCCAGCCTGGCCTTGAACACTTCCAGGGATGGGTCATCCACAGCTTCTCTGGGCAACCTGTTCCAGTGCCTCACCACCCTCTCCGTGAAGAACTTCTTCCTGATATCTAATCTACACCTCCCCACTTTCAATTTAAACCCGTAAATTAATGTAGAAACATCTACCTGACAATATTAACAGACTTCATAACTGTGGCCATTAAACTGCTTGAAAGAAGAGGAAGGTCTGAAAGAGTCTTTGGCATAGTTAAGTCTTTTTCACTGGAAGCCTAAAAAAGAAAAAAGTCAACGTTTGTAGGTCAAGAAATACATGTATGCAGAAAACATCGAACAACTGTGTTGTTGGTCACTCTAAACACAAGTGAGCATCCTTTGGGTCTCCAAGTACACATACGTAATTTCTGAAAATAACTTTGTTAACAGCGATTTCCCAACTCCCCATGTCAGCACTTTTTGATATCAAGTTCCAAACAGCATGGTGAGTATTTAGTTAGATCTGAATTTTGATTTACTAGTACAATCACTTGAGGGCAGGGAAAAGTCCAGCTCAGGTGACTGACTGCTAGGAACATTCGTAATCTATGAGTATGAATCTGCAGTACCATTCCAGACCATAAACTTTGCAGATCCTGCAGAGTGAAAGAGCATGCTCTCATCCCACAGCCCCTCAGACGATACAGTAATATTTGTTGGTAAATCTCCAGCATTGATGCAGTTCCTTGTGGAATGCAGAATTTCAGAAGCAGCTCTGATGTATCTGGTACTTTCTGGCAACTGCTTATTGCTCAATTTCTGGCTTACCTACCAACCACAGTTAAGTACAGCATCTTGTAAAGAGCTTCTGCTCTTCCTTGTTAGTTCTCAAAGATTCCACTCTTACTAGCCGTATTTGCTCCTAACACTACAAGCATTAGGAACGTGCGTTGGGAATGTTACCCTTCTCCTTCAAGGACAGTAGTGGTTCCCAGAACTTTTGGCACACAGGATAACCTCTGTCTACATACAGTAGTTTCAAGACAGTTTCAATAGTAGGGAACAGGAATCTTTCAGAGACCAGTTCTTCACTTCCTAAGTTCCCTAATGCTGGGTGAGACAAAGTGTGGTGGGTTAAGAACCACCTCTCTTCCTCCTCCTTTCCCTGAGCTTTTACATCTAAGCACAACATCGTATTGTATGAAATATGCCTCTGGGTCAACACTCTTGGCTGTGTCCCCTCTAACCCTCTTGCCCCCCTGTATCCTGCTTGTTTTTCTTTAGGGCAGGGGGTGAAGGGACAAGAGAGCGCCTTGACACTGCAAACACTGCTCAGCAACAGCCAAAACTAACTGGTGTGTCTTCAACTGTGTTTTAGCCACAAATTCAAACCACAGCACCATAGAGATCACTGTGAAGAAAGTTAACTCCTTCCCAGCCAGACCCAGTACAAACACATAGAGCGAACACCTCAAAAAGCATCTCAAACACTGCCTAATTCCTAAATTCTTCTGTCAGTCAGATCATGAACTAGGTATCAGGACAAATTTCCTGTTCGTTACACAAACACACAAAATCTTGATCTTAGTACAAAGATCTCACTTTCTGAACATGGGTCTATTGTTCCAACAAAAGTTAATAAAAGGCATTAGGTGTAAAAACCACAACAAACCCAAAAACAACAGCATCAACTTTACCTCCTGTAGCACGTAAGTTATCTCCGCTATTATTGTGGCCAGGAGAGTAGAGAGTGCTCCTTGGTGAACTGCTGGGCAATATGAATGCCAGCACTGGACTGCATGTATGAATTCTCCAAGAGGCATCTGAATAGAGTGAATCAACTAAAACCAAAGAAAAAGAGATCAAGTTTTTCAGACTGCTTGGGTATAATTGAAATATTTCACAGCAAGCTTCTCTGTGAAGAAGTGTGGATCACATCTGGAAAGCTATAGAGCTATTCTAGTCACCTGGGATCAGACAGAGAATCAGCAACACATTTGAGAAGTCTGCTCATAAATTTGAGAGAAACAAACAAAACAATGTTTTTGTTACAAAAAGAACCGAAATATTTTTGAGAAGTCCTGAAAAACAGACCATCAGGTTTACCAGTAATCCACGTATCTCACTACTGTCTACTCTCTGCTATAAAATACAAGCAGCTAACTTTTCTGTGAAGAGGTTTTGAAGAACAGATTGTGAAGCTGATATAATTCAGGCTGAAAGAAGTAAATAAAACAGTAACAGTTTCTCCACTCTCCCAAGATTGTAACATATATAATGGAATTCTTTGCTCTGGATTGAGAAAGTTCATTCAATTGCAGATATGATCAATATTCTATGAGTACTGGAGTAGTTCAAAATGCATTGTTCTCCAAATTGCTAGTTTCTCTCTCATGATAAGACCAACAATGGATTAAAAAAACCCATTGGTAATGAGGAAATTTAGAAAATTTAACTGAAAGTTTAAGCAGATGTTGGCTCGAATAACAACCTCCAAGTGTCTAACACATTTGCCTAAGAAATACAGATTGATGGACATATTAGGTAGCAATTTCAAGTGTAATATTATACCTGAATCCCTTCTTCCTGCTGTTTCTTGAGTCTACAGGCCACGCATTCTAAAACTTTCTGGAAGACGGTCTGTACAGCATGGAAAACGTTTGCCACTTCATCTGTCTCAGTATTCTGAGTTGAAGAAACTTCAATAATTTCTTTTAGAACATAGAGTAACACTGGAGCACAAAAGCCACCTCTCTCTAGAGGAAGGGATAAATACAAAAACATAATTGTAATGAGAGATTCTTCAGGTACAAGCTCAGAATGAAACAGTTATATACCATTAATAGCTGGGGTTTACAAGTGTACACAACATATTTACTTTCTGAGCATCCTTAGCTGAAATTTTCATAGAATCATAGAATGGTTAGGGTTGGAAGGGACCTTAAAGACCATCCAGTTCCAACCCCCTGCCACAGGCAGGGACACCTTCCACTAGACCAGGTTGCTCAAAGCCTCATCCAGCCTGGCCTTGAACACTTCCAGGGATAAGGCATCCACAGCTTCTCTGGGCAACCTGTTCCAGTGCCTCACCACCCTCTCCGTGCAGAACTTCTTCCTGATATCTAACCTAAACCTCCCCACTTTCAATTTAATTCAGCCAGTTCAATCAATATTTTAAGTGTAAATCCAGTGTTAATTCCAATCTTTGAAGCATCGTGATTAAAAGTGTAGATTTCTTCAGGAACTGACCTCTAATCCTGTCTGTAGTGTAGCCATAACTTTCCAAACGTGAGCCAAATTTAAATACTGCTACAATGTTGCCTCCTAAGGCATAAAGATAGATCTCTCTTTCTCTGTGTGTATACATATGTATATAAATACACACAAAATCCTGAATTGCGTAGTAATAGCTGGAATCTAACAGCAAGGAGGAAACATTAGTTATGAACGTGACACGGTTCTGGGTTGATTCTCTGCTTGTGTTCAGTTTCCTGAAAAGCTGGTGTGACTTTGAACGATATTATTGGTACTAGCTAGCATAAGCAGTAAACACTTTTTGAGAAACAGACCCCAAAATCCTAAAAGTAACAGTTCTGCTAATGAAAGAAAAGTCAGCTAAGTATATATGGAAATGTTAATGTTAGTGCAGAAATACTGTACCTGTTTGTATAACTGAAAGTCCCATATCTAAAAGATGTGCTTGAAACATGACATTTCCAAGGCCAACCATTATGACATCTTTACACACAGTCAGGTAGGCCTAGAAAAGAGATGCAAATGTATGAGAAACAAAATTCATATAAAGTAATCATTCAGTGAAACCCAAAAATAATAAAGCCATGAAATCTTAGCCAAGTTGCCTTGAAAGCTGGTGCATCTACTTGGAGTTACTTATTTCACAACCTCTGAAAGGCTGGAGTTCCAAAAAGGTCTCCAAACACTTCCACTGCTCTTTCCTCCAGCAAACACAGATTCTCAAAAGGCAGTAAATCCTCCATCTTTTTTACTCTAGCTAAGAGCAGAGGCATTGATACCTAACATCGAGGCAGAATGCAAAACCTCTGCCTCGCTTGAAGAGTGAAATTACCAACAGCATACAACAAGAGCCTTTCCCTAGACATACACACACATCACATACTGAACTAATACGAGCTGGTTTGTTCAAGGACACCATGACTAAAGGTAGTCCAAATTGTTTCCTTGAGCAAAATCGGAAAGGACATGGTCAATGCTAAAATCCACCTTGGGTTAAGTGATATGTCAGGGGAATGTAACTGAAGACAACTCAAGACTACCTAAACACACACCCCCCCACTGAATAATCAGATGCTTTCTGTTAAGGGCAAATGAAGAGAAGGGGTGAGGGACACTGTCAGTGAAACACTGGGGTTTGTGTCAGGGGCTTCCCAGTCCTATTCTACAAATCAGTAGCCTAAAGAGAACAGCCCCTCAATGAATTCCTGCCCATAAATTCAAGTGCAAAACTGAGTAACAGACCAAGCAGAGAAGGAAGGGTGAAACAGGAAAAAATGGGATATGTTGTGAGGAAAGTGAAAGAAATATAAGTGGAAAAAGGATAGTCACCTTGGTCCCCTCTCACATACAACAGTATTAAAAAAGAACTGTAATTACTGCATATCATATGGCTATTCTGAGACAAACTAGGTCTGCTTTTAATGCCAGCATTGTTACCAAATATACACTTCAAACAATTAAAAAGCACAATCAATACCTCATTCCAATAAAAAACAGTACACAAGGTGAGAAGCAAATAGGAGCTGTTTAAACAAGCATGTGGCTCATTACAGTAGATGCAAGAGGCCTGAATTCTCTTCCTGACTTCCAGACAAGTCACATCAGTCTTTACACCTCAGTTTCTTCTCTGGAAATAATGCTGAAAATGGACTTTAAGATCTACTAGTTAAGATCATTGTGTTTCATTAGAGCCTAGCCAGGTACTATGTCAGATGGGTTTACAGGTGACAGCTGCCTATCATACTGCTTGTCAATAAAATTTCATTTTAATTTTGTATTCAGATTTAGGAAATGAATCATAAATATTCAGACAATGCTGGTATAGATTCCTTATTTTGGGTCTTATCTTTCTACAAGATCGCTTTCTATGCCTCCAAGCTTCTGAAAAATAGCCACAAAAGAGTTACAATATGCATACCAAATTTTCATTCAGAAAGAAGACAAAAGCATATAAAACACAAAACAAACCTGTACCACGAACAACTATAACATTGCTTGAGTTTCCTACCTCTTTATACTTTTCAAAAAACCCTTTTGGCTGGAGCAGGATTTAGTACAAGACTGTCCTCTCCTTATTAAATTGCCAGGTAACTCTCACCCTATGACTTCCAAAGTTATACAGGACTCAGCTCTACAAAGCATACTGAATTCCTCAAGGTATAATTTTCCCTATTCGTTTTACAAACGCAGAAAGGAAGGAAGAAAGCATGCAAGCAAACATGATTAGATCTAAATCTCAATCTCTCATAATTACAGCACCTTTCTGGTCCTCTAAGTCATCTTTTATAGTGCTACTCAACACAAGGTATGCAGTTGCAGAGATTCTGTGTAATTTCCAGGACCACCTACGCTACAGAGGAACAGGCTATTGAGTGCTAGCATACCACGCAACCATGCCCTTGTTTGCAGCAACTCATCTCCTTTTCAGTAAGAACTTCATGTTGATGCACTTTTCATAAAAAAGCATAAACATTATCCCCCGTATTACAAAAAGGTAAGAGACTGAAGACAGGAATTACTGTTAGAGACCAAAAATCTGGGACAGCCAGGTTACACAGCCTGCTGCGCTAGAGATTTCTTGAGTGGGCGTTTTCACATGTGTGAAACATAAAACATGTTCCATCCTCACAACAACAGGTTTGATGAGAATATATACTATGCACTAGTAGGTGAAAAGTGTCTAGAGAAGAACAAGGTATTGTTGACTCCAACTAGTTGGTTTAATTGCTAGGATATGTGCAATTATATTGATATTTCTTCATAATTATAAAATAGAAAGGTTTTAACAAAACGCAAAGCAATCAAAACACACCAGTGTGTCATTTTAAGCAATCAGAGGAACAGCAAAAGCACACAGCTGTAACCTCAGAACAATCAGGACTGTATTTCATTAGCTCATTCACTTGCTGGGCTCCAAAAACTTCAGTGCGCTGTATTTGTCAGTGTGCAATTGCTACGTATGCGGCTTTTCAGGTTGGTAGCAGTTTGATTTATGTTATAAAGAGACCTCTAACCTGGATAATTGACTCAGAAACATTACTGTGTTTTGAACTGCCATCCTCTTGGTCACTTGCCATTATAAAAGGTACCACTTGACTTTCTATCCAAGCCCCTGTGTCCTTCAGAAGTGAGAGGTAATCTTTTCCTTCTTCAGAAAACTGGAAAAAAAAAATTAGAAGTTTACAAATTGTCTTTCCAAATCTTCTGGAATTCCTCCATACTGTCAGCTGTAACTCCAATTTATAGTGAAAAGGTATAACCATACCTTGTGCTGAAGATGGATACACAACCTGCAATAGAGGCTGAAGGCTCTTACGCCAGTTGCTGGATTGCAGCTACCAGAAATTTCATCATTTGCTTTCAGAATTGAGCCAAGAACCTCCTGAAATATCAAGGTTTAAATTTATATTTTCCAGAAAATCCTTTCAAATGTTTCTTTTTCACAATAGGTTTAAATAAATAAAAGATTTAAAAAAAACCCAACCACAAAACCCAAAACACCCCAACAGTCATACCTTCAATTACTTTAAATTTGCAATGACATTTTGGACTTTCAGAATATGCATTACATATACATTCCAAAACTCAGGTCTCTTAAAAATGCTGAACACTAGATCACAAAAATTGAGACACCTATAAATGACAAGCTGCTTAAAATCTGCCATTTCTAAGCAATTCTGAACTAATATACTTTTAGTTTCGAATATTTGTTTGAAGTACAAATCAAAAGGAAAACCTTTTTATAGAGGAAAGAGGGGATCATGAATCTTAACTGTTTATGCTTGCAGGCCTTTAATTTGATGCAGGCAATATATGATGTTAGACACTCTTTTTTATAAGCACTGTTCATGGTAAGGAGAATACTACCTTTGCAGTACTGAGAGTTTTCAAAAGCTTCTTCAGTTTCTTTTTATGAACAGAGAGTAGGCAACCACGATTAATGGGATGAGTCAACACATATTCAATGTAATCAAGTGCTAATTCTGGCTTCGATTCATGTGTTACATGGATACGTACTCGTCGTTCAGAAGTTTTAATACTCTAAATGAGAAGAAAGCACAAAACTAATAGAATACTCTGTATTACAATGAATTCCAAAGCAGAATAATATGGCATGGAAAGAGGCTTCTCCTATTACAAAAAAAAAAAAAAAAGAAAGGCACAAGGCCTTTATGTAATGGAGCAATTAATTCTTTGACTATGCATGTGCACACCTTTCTTGGGCTTAGCATGTCAGACAGCCAGTCACAGGCTAATTCCATAATATGTCCCACTTGACCCCAGCGACACATGCAGTCTATCAGGGTGGAGTATTTGCTTTGGTCCGCTCCAGTGTCAATATTCCTCAGTCTGGAGATCACACCACAGCTTAAAAGAAAAATAAACAAACAGAGGTGCATTAGCTTTACATCCAGTGCAGAAATAATTCAAAGAAAGTCAACCAGAATAATACCAAAAAAGATTCACCAATGGCTCAAAGGAATACTTGAACATCACAGATTTTATGAGCTTATCAAATTTGTTTAGTGGATTAATTTATCCAAATGGGCATTTAACAGGTCAAGTTGTGAAACATTAACAAATACAGTCAACAAGACAATCTTTGTCATTTGTATTCTGGATTTAAAAGCAGTACCTGAAGGTAGGAATAGCAGCAGGGGGCATAAAGGATGCCAGAATAACCAATGGAGTCATGCAACGCTCATCCTAGGATAAAGAAGTACACTATATGATATACAAGCACAGATGCACACAAAAGAGGACTGAAAAAGTATGATTAAATCATCTCAAATTAAGGATTTCCCTTTTTCACTAGAAATGGAACTGAAAGGGGCCAATAACAACGTGTGGTTTGCAATCTGAAACTTCTGATTCCTATTCCCAGAGGTCAATTATCAATTATCTTATAATTCAGCTTTCTGACAAACCACCAGAACAACTACCCATGAATAATTATGGCTCCATTAGATTAATAACCATTGCAATATAACAGCCCTAGCTTACATTCTTCTAGTAGAGGCTAATATTTAATTGTGCAATCACGACATTAACTCCTCTTAACTAGTGCCTTAAATGATATTCATTCACATCAGAAATTTATACAAAAGACTCTAAAGGAAAGGGTGCTTACATATCCATGGTAATGTAAAATGTTAGCCATTAAAACACATCATCATATGAGCTCTAGACCATGACATACACTCGCAGATTATACAGAAACCAATCCATGTGAAAGACTCCTCAAAAATAGGATGCATATACATCCACATTTCATGAATACAATCAAATGACATTATTACCTACTTAGACATCTGAAGAGCTAAAACCTTTTAAAGATAATTTGTATAAGAACATTTAAAAATATATTTGTAGCTTTTCAGGAGAGAGACATACTGCTTCAATCTGTAGTCTTTTAGTAACTAAGCCTCTGATGACAGGTCGTTTTAGATCCAAGCTGCTTACTCACAGTAAGAATATCAAAGTCAAAGAGGTCGCTTACTGAAGCTGGGTATCTTGTCTGCTCACCAGAACCTTCCAGGAGGGATAGTACTTCCTCTACCAAGAAAGATTTGGACTGTCTTTGACAACTTCCAAATGCTTTCAGGGTAGAAAGAGCATTTGGTATACTTGTGCTGCAGAATGTTATGTAGCAATGAACTAACTGCTTTCCACTCTCTGATTACCTAAAGCAAACTTGGATGTAGTTAAGTGTAACAGACAGCATAACTCTGTATGCTTCAACATAAAAGTCATAAACAAAAAAGGACATTCAGTAGATAATCCTTCAAATGCACTACAGGGTGCAGCAAATACTATTAGCCACTATCAAAAGACAGCATCCTGAAGAATAACACTAGAACAATTAAACAAATCAAGGTGACTAAAAATATGAAAATTACTTATTTTTAATTAATTGCTTATATCAGACCTAAACAATAATTAAGTGCATGAAAAGATCATTAAAGAGTAGAATCAAACTGGCAGAAAACAAACTCAAGGAAGTGAAAAAGGCATCTCAGCTGCTTCAGCTGTCTGTTCCAGCAGCTGGACCAAAATAAGAAGTGGGAGTGGTGTGAGGGTTTGGGAGGGCAGCAGGTAGGAGAATGTGGACTCTCACCTACAGGGAGTATTTAATCTGCAACAGCATATTTTCAGTTACTGATTTCCAAAAGTTCCAAAAACATTTCAAAGAATGGAATCCTATAAAAACCTTACAAGGAAAGCAATTTTTTGCAGTAAATTTTTCTGTGTTGACTATTTAGATGACAGTTCATCAGTCAGATACTGCCACCAGAGAATTGCTTCCACCAATTTGTGGAATTCCAAGAAAGTTGCTATTGTTTATGGCAACAATGAAAGAGAATGCTTAATGCCATGAAAATAGATAGACACTAACACATGAGAGCATCTGAAGAAAATGCTAAGCACTTACAGGAAAATCTAGGCTTTCTTTACCTTAAATACTTTAAAATATTCAGGAAGTACTGAAGCAAATTTTCTGATAGCATAATCTTTGGCTTCTCCATTGTGGTCTAGAGCTCTGTCAATACTTCTCCAGAGAATTACAGTAATCTCCAATAAGCTTGCCATGCTGGCCATATCGTTTATTGACAGCACATTATTCAACACCTGTAATACAAACACTGAGATAGTATTACCTATTATATTCTCAGATAGATATTCAGGTTAAAATAAGGTTTCAAAAAAACCCTGAAAATCCTTCTATTAATTTCACAAAGACATTGTGTTGTAGAACATCAACTCCACAATTCATTCTTACTCTCTCTGTGTAACTTGCGTCATCTTGTGACCTTTTTTTTTTTTAAATAATGTAATGGCAGAATCAAACCAACTCATAATTAGTACCAGCATTAGGGAAGCATTCATTTAAAATATGCTTCGTGTTTCTTCTATCTTATTCCAGCTACGTCACCAAATTTCTGCTACTGTAGGGCATGAAAACACCCTAATGGCAGTTCTCCCCTTCCAATCCCGCAGATGCCCGAGTGCATTCCTTTAGACTCCTCTAGTATCAATAGATGCCTATGTCTCAATTTAAGCACCACAGAAAAAGTTACGAGAGCTTATCATGAAGTAGACTTACACTTGTATTCTCCTTTTCACTTTCTTCTTCACCTTCACCACTCTCTTTCATTGCTTTCTGTATGCAGGCATTCAAGCAGCGCCGAATAGTAAGCATCAATTTAGCTACATTTAAATGCAATAAGAATAAATTAGACATTTACTATTTGTTAAGAATGTTGCTAGTAAATGCTTCTAAGTGTGATGCTGGAAAGCCAGTCTGAAAAGCAGGCAACAGAACTAGAAATAACTAGGAAAAGATTAAAATTTCCTGATAAAAGTTAATGGAAAAAAGTGAAAATGTTTTATATCCTCCAGTACAAAGAAGAAACGGCAACATCATCACCAGGTTGTATTAATTTTATTCTTAAAAAAAAATACACTCAAAAAACCCCCAAAACTCAACAGCTACAACCTTATCAAATCATGATCAGAAGAAGCTCCTACAACTCCTACATTCATCTGGCACAGCTATAAATTTAATGACCTATGGTCAATAATATATCCCTCCAATGTCAAGTCCAATTGTTTATAAAAGATGTAGTCGCCCAACAACTGCACTCCTTAGTGAGGAGCTCATCTCTAGATAGAGGCAAAAGGGTTATGTCTACTCTGGCCAAAGGGTGACTGCCTGAAATGCACGTGTTATTTCAGAACTACCAGTCAAGGGGCAACAGCTTGAGCATCTTACCCAGGTCACCCCATGCTGGCTAATTGGTTTTTTATAGTACGGTAACTCCTCTGAAACAAAATGTTCCAAATTTTACTTGGTTCAATAGCACTTTTATAAAAAGTAGCTATACTTTATGCAGTACATACCCTTTTACTTTAAGTTTCTGAAGCTTTTAAACAGGAAGGTGGGCTTCTTAAATTTTCTTTAAGCAACTTGAAAACACTACTGATCAACAAATCCCAGATAATCAGATTATCAGGCATAAATATTTTTCACCTTCTCTACAATCTTCCACATAAAGAGCTCAGATCTCTTGAGAACACCAGGGTATTTTATTTTTTCATCATATGGAAATAATGAAATATCAACCTAGATATTTAAGGTACATGGGAGGAGAAAGCAGATAACACCACCAGCAAGAGAATGCAGTACAGCACTTAAGCGCAGAAACAAACAGCTGTGGTCTATTCAGCATTGGGGAAAAAAAAACCCCACACCCGAAAACCACCAAAAACACACTTATGACTGTGGTCACCAGGGTTCACTGCTGGTGTCAATAATTTCAAAACCCACAAACTATTATTATACTAAAACCAAAAAGATCTAGCAACAACATACCACTGTTAGAGAAAAAATAGGAAGCAGTTACATGGTGTGGCATTAGTATTTCCAAGCACTCAGAAGATTTTGTACTATACCTATATTGGTGGGGGCAGTATATTCATAAGCATATTGATAGAACTTTCTAGCTGCTGCTGCATTCATCTGGATTAGAGTAACACAGCGCTCACACCACACATCCTCAGGTTGGTTAATGGGAAAGAAAGAGTTGAATAAGAGATTCACTAGGCGTCGTGACACAGGCCGCGAATCAACTTCAAGACGACTCAGAAGATGCTCCATGGGACAGATTTTCCAGAACTTGAAAAAGTGAGAAAAACATATTAAAGAAGTTAAAAAAAACAACTAGGAACACACAATCACTTTTACGAAGTGTTGTCCACATCAAAAGTCTTCACAAGTATAAATAGCATTTACCAGCATTTTCTTGAGGTCACATATTGCTGCAGCAATGCTACTTTACTGTTCTGATGCACCTCTAGACCTCCCAGTATATCTGATTCAGTAAATTTCTGGTTCGAGCAATTCCAGCTCAATATACCTGCAATGCTAATGCAATTCCATAGGTACAGGGAAGAATTATTTGCTCTACAGGGTTATCGCCACAAAATCTGTCATTATGTGCCACGTTTCATATTCTCATCACAGGCCAAAAGAGGACCAAACCACCTACAGGTATGGTATCACCCTAAAAACCTGTATAGAACAAGACCATCCCCAAACATAAGTGCATCCCATCGTTAGCAGAGCTCTAGCTTGTTTGTAACACAGTCAAAGGCTATGGAATCCTGATAGAATAAACAACTTGTTATACCAGCAGTAATACTACTCACATTTTTTGGTTTTTGTGAAAAGTTCCTGAATTAATGATGCTGTGCACATTGATAAAAAAAAACCCCACACCCACAAAACCCCCCAAAATCATGATTTTTAGCATTGAAATCATATAACTTCATTCTTGAGTAGAAATATTTGCATCAGCTAATTCCCCTGGGATTTCAAACTGTGGGCATCCCTACCAGAGTTATCATAAAAAGGTCCTTGGAGTAAGCATTAAAGTAATCCCAAGATTTACCAGAGACACATATTACAGTTTTCAAATAAGTAGGCAGTTATTCACAAAACACTGAACACTTACTAAGATTTTTTTTTTTAATGTAAACATGATCCTTCCTTTAGAAGGTCTGAATCTTCCTACATAAAGCACAGAGTGAATGGAAGATAGTCATTATCCCTAACGAACAAATGAATACCTAGAAAAAGAAATCCCTGAACTTGAGCATTACCTTTTTCTTCTGTTTTTAACAGGAGGAAATTCAGGAAAGCCAAAAAGATTGTTTGCTTGAAGTTGCATACTGAACAACAAGTAACTTTTAATTATTATTAAATACTCGTTTGAAAAGTTTTTGAAGACTGAACACATACTGAACAACAAGTAACTTTTAATCATTATTAAATACTCATTTGAAAAGTTTTTGAAGACTGAAAGTAACAACATAGAAAAAGATTTAAAGCACTGCTAATATTAAATACAAAAGCTTGGTTGTATTTTACTATACAGATAACTGACATTAACAGGCCAAATCATGACTGTAGGTGCCAGTCCTTTAAATCATACGTATATGTCATATCTTATGAAGATTTAAAAACTCGACACAAGAAGCGCTGACTGCCTGTCTGGCTACAGAGTGATGTAGAAATGAATATTGAAAAACACAGAAGATTTTAAAAATGACATGACAGATTATTAGCGAATATGCCTGTTGAGTATTTTTAAAATGATAAATAACACAAGGATATGGCAGAAATCATGATTAGATTTCAGAGTACACACTTTCAGAACAACAGTTCCGGGATCTGTTCGTTCTGTGAACGCAGAACAACAGTTCCGGGATCTGTTCCTTCTGTTCGTTCTGTGAACAAAGTGACACACCCCAAACCACAGGCATCAGCACTGTGCATCACTCATCACGCTACTGTCACAGTGACACGTCTGCCATTCTACCCAAGTTATACCTGGTAAGCCGACTTCAGAACCTGATGAAGCACAAAACTCAGGAAAGAAAATAGCTATCCTTTAGAGTCCTACCACTTACTTCCAGCTCTGAACTGCCTCCTCCAATAATCTCCAGTAATCTTAACCACCAGGACCAATTGTCTAAGTAAAGGTACAGCTGCACACTGTTAATTTCAGGAGATCTGCAAACATTACTAGGACCCTGCTGGAAGCTTTTCATGCTGACAGTCTGCATCACAGAACCACAGAATCTTTAAGTTGGAAAAGACCTTTAAGATCAAGTCCTCCATTGCCCTAACACTGCCAAGTCCACCACTAACCCCTGTCCCTGAGCACCACATCTGCACGTCTCAAACACCTCCAGGATGATGACTCAACCACTTCCCTGTTCCAATCCCTGACAACCCTTTGGGAGAAAAAATTTTTCCAAATATCCAATCTAAGCATCCCCTGGCATGACTTGAGGCCGTTTCCTTTCGTCCTGTTGCTTGACGCTTGGGAGGAAAGACAAACACCCACCTCACTGCAACCTCGCTTTGGGTAGTTGTAGAGAGTGATAAGGTCTCCTCTGAGCCTCCTCTTCCCCAGGCTAAACACCCCCAGTTCCCTCAGCTGCTCCTCACGAGACTTGTGCTCCAA
>NW_010230278.1:6255-24930 GCF_000690775.1 Eurypyga helias | reverse complement strand
GGCCACACGGTTCCTGATACGGGCCAGGATGCCATTGGCTGCCTTGGCCACCTGGGCACACTGCTGGCTCGTATTCATCCAGTTTTTGACCAACACCCCCAGGTCCTTTTCTGCCAGGCAGCTTTCCAGCCACTTGTCCCCAAGCCTGCAGTGTTACAGGAGGTTGTTGAGGCTCAAGTGCTGCGCTTGGCCTTGTTGAACCTCAGTTGGCGTTGGCCTATTGATCCAGCCTGTCCAGATCCCTCTGTAGGACCTTCCTGCCCTCAGGCTGATCAACACTCTGGGCCAACTTGGTGTCATTTGCAAACTTACTGAAGGTGTACTCAATCCTCTCGTACAGATCATCGATAAAGCTATTAAAGAGAACTGATCCCAATACTGAGCCCTGGGGAACACCACGTGTGATGGGCCACCAATTGGATTTAACTCTATCGACCACAACTCTTTGGGCCCAGCCATCCAGTCAGTTTTTTTATGAAGTGAGGACTACACCCATCCAAGCCACGAGCAGCCGGTTTCTCTAGGAGAATGCTGTGAGCAGTGGTGTTAAAGGCTTTACTAGAGCCCAGGTAGACATCCACAGCCTTTCCCTCACTAAGCAGGTCACCTTGTCATAGAAGAAGATCAGGTTAGTCAAGCAGGACCTGCCTTTCATAAACCCATGCTGACTGATCCTGATCACCTGGTTGTCCTGTAAGTGCCATGGGATGGCACTCAAGGTGATCTGCTCAATGACCTTCTCCAGCACTGAGGTCAGACTGACAGGCCTGTAGCTCCCGATAATGATAATACCTTGTACTTGCAGTGTTTGTCTCCACCTTTTCTGTGGATTTGCCTAATCAACGCACTGAAGTATGTATTCTGGAAGTACCAAACTTGCTGTTGCATTATCATAATCCTTTTCCTGAACCTGTGTGCAAGAAGCCAAAAAGCCCTCAATTCCAAAATCACCTCCTATTTATCTTGTCTTCTGAGTATATTTTAAGGAATTTGGAAGGTACCAAGATAGTCTAGTCTTACTAGATGTCTTTGAGTTCCTGTCAAAGCTAGAATGCACATATTTGGCAAATAGGTAATTCTCACGTTCTGCGAGCACTGAAGCCTCAGAAGTCTGACAAACCAAGTACTTATTTAATTCTGTCCTGAACAACAGGGATACGCTATATGATATCAGCGGTGTGTATGTGCCTAGTACAAGATAAGCGTGTCCTAGTAATTAGGCTTAGCAAGAGACAAAAATGCGATTAAAGTAAAATATGAAGTTGAAATTAGGAAGTCATTAACAGCAGAGAGTGAAGAAAGCACTCAAAGATGCTGTAATGCTGATGGCTGGACAGTATCACCCTTATGTAATGTGTCCACAGCAGAACACAAAGTTTGTTCCAAATCACTACAAAAACACATCAAAATCTGTAAAGACACGCACACTAAAGACAAACAGAAGTTACAAAGGTACATAAAGGTAAAAAAGCAATTCACGAAATGCATTAAGCATTTAGAAGGTGAGAGAGTCCTGACTTGAACGAGACAGCTGGAAGGAAGTGTGATCATAGGGACTGCTCTGCCTTGGCATGGCCACGAGAGGCAGGAAACACAAACATTCCAAGAAAAAGTTCCTGTGATACCAGCAGGCAAGCACAGAGGCCACTAGACCTACTAATCATCCCAAACCAGCCAAAATGTGGGGGAGAGGAAAAGGAGAAGAGTGTACTTGGCTCAGCTGAAAAGCAAGCTTTCTAACATGTCTATAAAATCTCTGCTGTAGGAATATCCAGACAGTATTATCTCCTATGGTTATTTTTTTCTGTGAAGAACAGCTATGGAAAGGCTGAAAGCTCACCAGGACTAGTCACAATTTATTTGTTTAAGATGACTTTTCATGGACACTATGATTTCATTAGAATTCTCAAGATCACCGGAAAAAAGTACTTCTACATTATCACTTACATTTGGATCAAAACCTTTCAAATGGACAGAAGTGACTAATAGCAACAGAATCCACAAGTCTCAGAAATAAACTCAGTTATATGCTTCAATATATGAAGAGCGTGAAAACTGAAATTAAGAGTATTACTACATTAAGCATGTCTTTTTTCCCTTTTACAAATACTGCAGTAGTCTTCAAAGCTACTTTAAAAAAAAAGAGGCTTGATTTTATCTCCTTCTTGCTACTTTTTTACCAAGTGTCACTTATCCTACCTTAGCAGCCTTGGTAGCCTTAATTTTCAGCAGCATATCAACAAAAGCCACTCGCACTTTCTCTGAATTG
This sequence comes from Eurypyga helias, assembly GCF_000690775.1. Taxonomy (NCBI): domain Eukaryota; kingdom Metazoa; phylum Chordata; class Aves; order Eurypygiformes; family Eurypygidae; genus Eurypyga; species Eurypyga helias. Next base: position 22,661 of record NW_010230278.1, on the reverse strand, counting down.
TCATGAAGACTGTGTTTGACTGCTGGCAGGAGCTGTTCCAGTAACGGATGACTTAGTCTGTTCTCAAAAATAAATGGTAGGCACTGCAAGAAAAAGAGTTATGCTAAAATAACACAAAATTTAAAGAATAGATTTGCAAAAAGACATACCTTAGAATTGTTGAACTGGACCATGATACTTCTGAGGTTAGATTAACTAGGGACAGACACTGTGTGTGTGTATTTTTCCTGGGATATTCTTTAGTAAACAGGTATTTCAAATTTCCAGTGAACCCATTTCAGATGAAGCAGCTTCAGATCTACACTGAGGCCAGAGTCTTGACTTCTACATGAGAACAGCATCAAGTACTTTTTGTGGCAGCAACATCAGCTCCTTAAGTTCTGCTCATTTTAGATTAAAAATACATCTTTTTTTTGCCAAGTTATTTTTAAATCAGCACTTTCGGCTTATGCAGGGTAGACCCCCATGCAGCTATAGTGGAGCAAGTGAGGATTAACATGAAGATAGCTCCAAATTCAGGCTCAATCAACACATACATAAAATTGTGAGAATACTGCTTACAGAGTTCATTTTTCTGTCCAAATTATTTACCAGATGCCAGCAAGACGTAGATGAACTAATTTTAACATAGTGAACAATGCACAGGAGGCCAGAATTCCCAGAGAAACAGGATGTAATTACTCTCATCCAAACTGCAGAAGCACCAAGTGGGGTACAAAAGCATAGCCTAGTTGTGCATGTCTAGGAAGAGGTTAAAATCAGTGACAGAAATGTACTGGAACCTGCCTGCATACATTTTCAAGTCTAAAAATAACTTTTCTAACACCTAAAATAACTAAATCATCATGTCCAAACAATGTATATAAGACTAGAAATGCAAAGTGGTTGAGAGACAAAGTCAAGCAGTCACTATTCTAAAGGGCATTTGTTCATACTGACTGTGTGGCCTTCAGAAAACATGTGCAAAACTTGCATGTATTGGGAATTTTTTTGCATAAATAATTTTGCAGAATAAAGTCATTTCATTCAAGTGGCCCATACTAGAAACCTGTGCATCAAGTAAAACATAAAAATGACAATCATAAATTTAGAAAAAGAGATTTACCTTAAAAACAGAGCATCGAACATCAGCAGATGTTATATCATACGCTAGATCTCCAGTTAGTTTTTTTAAAAGGTCAGTAAGAATTGCTGGGGGAATCATTTCCCAGTATTTGGATGTAATCTGGGTAACTCCAAGTATCCCTGTGGAGCGTACAACTGGATGAGGGTCTTCTAAGAGACACTAAAACAAAACAGAAGAAAAATTATGTGAGTTTATGTGTTATTGTGACCCTACTGCTTTGACATTAACCCATCATAAACAAATAGCATTCTGTTACCTTTCCATCATGATGCAAATTGTCATAGTAAGTAAGAAATTAAATATTCATATTCCCTCAAGGCATTGTATTATGAAAAAACCCAGGAAATTTAAATCAGAAGCAAAATTAAGACAAATATTGGTCAATTTTTTAAACTTGGACTTTTGAAATAGTTTTTTAAAAAGCAGCTCACATTAAGTCTTGCCTCTGTGACCTCAATAAGAATATTTAGACTATTTACATATGAGTTTACACTGGCAACTGTTCTTATGTAACATTGTAAAAACTCTGTAATTCATTCAATTATCTGATGTTCAGATTTTTAGAGACCATATTAGAGCTCTCCCAAACATTTTCTGAATGAAAACACTATGCCCATTCTCATCTATCAAGACTGGGGTTTTAGGTTTCTACCTCCACTATACTCTGTTTCAGAAATATTTAGTAATACGGTACTAAACTTCCATCAGTGCTTACATATTAAATGTAAAGCTGTCTTCACCGGGCCTAGGTTAAGTAAGATGTATAAGTAACAGATCTTCATCTGATCTTTCAAAAGCATCTGTCATTCACAGAGAATGAACGACAATCCCAAACATTTCCTTTTCAGTGCTGAAAATAATGCGTGTCATCTACCGTCAACATACTACAGAAATTTAAAATACTTTTGTATTTTCCGCATCACAAGCCTGTACTCCCCTAAGAATACTACCCTAAAATTCAATATCTTTTTATTGCATCAACAGCTTATTTTTCAGTTAGTTTTGACAAAGTTTTCATTTTTAACATTTTTCATAGAATCATAGAATCACTAGGTTGGAAAAGACCTTAGAGATCATCCAGTCCAACCGTATCTGTCCACCACTAAACCATATCTCTCAGCACCTCATCCACCCGTCTCTTAAACACATCCAGGGACGGTGACTCCACCACCTCCCTGGGCAGCCTGTTCCAGTGCGTGATAACCCTTTCGGTGAAGAATTTCTTCCTTACATCCAATCTAAACCTCCCCTGGCGCAGCTTGAGTCCATCCCCCCTCGTCCGATCATCTGTCATTAGGGAGAAGAGACCAACACCCACTTCTCCACAACCTCCTTTCAGGGAGTTGTAGGCAGTGATTCGGTCTCCTCTCAGCCTCCTCTTCTCCAGGCTAAACAAGCCCAGTTCCCTCAGTCGCTCCTCATAAGACATATTCTCCAGACCCTTCACCAGTTTGTGGCCCTTCTCTGGACACGCTCCAGGACCTCAATGTCTTTCTTGTAGTGAGGGGCCCAAAACTGAACACAGTACTCGAGGTGCGGCCTCACCAGTGCCGAGTACAGGGGGAGAATCACATCCCTGGACCTGCTGGCCACGCTGTTTTTGATACAAGCCAAGATGCCGTTGGCCTTCTTGGCCACCTGGGCACACTGCGGGCTCATGTTCAATCGGCCGTCAACCAACACCCCCAGGTCCCTCTCCGCCAGGCAGCTTTCCAGCCAAACTTACAAAGAGTTCTTCAAACTGTTTCTGAATTTCATTGTCCATCTCTTCAATGTTAAAACTGGGGTCACGAACAGGAAAAGCATCAACAAACAGAAATGATGCATTTGATCGAACTTCTGAGTTTCTGGCCTGTGAAGGAAAAAATATTTTTTCAGTAAGAAAAAAACACAGATTTTACAGACTTCTAGTATCAAAAGGTGTATCCTGTTAAATACTGCTCCCCAAACACCTCTAGCAAGTTAGTGTGTTGAATTAAGTAGATGGAAGAGATGAATCTTTAAATGTATGGAAAAGCTTATAGTAACATAGGATTTTTATGGGGTTTTTTACCTTACATGTCTGCCCTTTCAGTAAAACCTCAGTTACTAGTACAATCAGCTTTCAAAGCATAGCAACTGCAATGACCCTGAAGAGTCAAATCAGAGCCATTCTGCATTCTGTAATGCTAAATGAATTAAAAGCAGCTGGGATTTCTTTTGGTCACCTTAAAGCTTCTCTTCAGAATACAAGAATCTTGAATTTAAGCAGATTTAATTAATTACATCACCTGTCAATAGACAAGTGATTTAATTGAAAAGGTCAAGCCTATTTCTTCAAGAAAACCATATTTAGAAACTCAGCATCAGCAAGCCAGGCGCAAGCCATATTCAGTTCTGCATCTATGCACGGAAGTAACAGGACCATGTTCAGAGCTCCGGGCAGCTCCTCAAAAAATCTAAGGCAAGCCTTATAACCCTCAGACGTTTTACCATTTGTAATACTTTTCAGTGTATCACACTATACATTTCACTGGTTGTAGAACCCCAAATGTAAAGAAAAATTTTAAAAGTGTATATTCAGACACTCAGTTAGTGAAAAATAATTGGCCCTGTGCACCCTTAAAAGACAGAAAAAGCGAGCAGGCAATGAAATGAAGAAGCGATGAAATCAAGGTATCTCAGGGATAAACCTGAAATTTAACCATGAGACTACACTGCTTATCAAAAGACAGCAGTGCAATAGGAGCCTGTGCTCACTTCTCTTGGAAGGAAGAATTTTCTTCAGATTTTGACTCCATGTTAAAACAAACAAATGTGCATATACACACAGACACACATACATATTTAAGACTATATTAGGCTGTGTATATAAAACAAGCAAAGTAGGCTTATTTAAACAGCAAATAAAAGACAGTTCAGGGAACCTTCTGACTATTCTAATCCAATTTTCTTCTTCCCTTGTCATAATAGACATTCAGATCAAAGACAGAAACTAAAAACTAGGATAATCATATACTATTTAAAAGCAAATAAACTAATGGCAAATAAAATCAGAAAAAAAAAACCCACACAAAGAAATGAGCAACAATTACTTCTTTTATGATTTATTTTGTATTTCCCTTCTGGACCAATCCTCATATGGGTGGGTCACATCATTGGGTAGAGCCAAAAAATTCCAAAATCTTTGAGCCAACAAAATTAATAGCAATTCTACATTTAATACTAGGCAGGCAAATAAACTCAATATTCCTTTGTCAGAGACTTGTGTTTTACTTTATTTATCATGATTAAAACAGTCTAAAAGAAAATACAATTCTTAATTCAAACCTATAAAGCTGTAGAAAATCTTTAACTTTGAGCTTGCCTCTACTGAAGAATTAATGCATAACAGGCCAATATGTGAACTCAGGGTGGAATAGCTCTTCTGCACTAATATTTCACATGAAAATTAATTCAAGCATGTTTTTATGCAATAACCTAGACCTCGTCCACCATGGCCATTCCAGAAAGTTAATTTTCATAAACTTTCAAATGTATTACACTGAATTCCATTAAACTCACTTTAACTCTGAACTGAGTATCCGCAGTTTAAATTCCTGCCTTTAATTACTTGGATTTTATCCCAAATGTATTTGCATATTCAAGCTCATAATAGACTAAAATATCTTCACAGTAGAACCCAGGACTTTAAATTCATCTCCTATTTTATTCCACACTGACTTTTCCATGCAATAGGAGCCTGCGGTTATTTAAATGACGTGTTTCTTTACCTTTATGTTTGTACTATTCTAGTAAACTTTCAGAACCTTTTTAAACAATATTTCCACTTTTTTTTTGGTCAGTTAATTTCCAGAGCTTTCTTTAAAGCTTCATCTGGTCTTACAAGACCTGAAATTCACTTCCCATTATTAAAATCACTATTTTCCCCAGTAAAAATTAGCTTAAGTGTGGGATGATAAAAACCCCCACAACCAACCAAGCACCCTATAAAGGAATCACTTCCTTCAACATCTCAAATTCCTGAAGGAGTGGTTCTTGACTTTTTGAGCTTGATAAGAAATAGCTTAATCACTACACATCTCATCATAAATATTCATATTTTTATATTTATATGGCTTCTTATATTAATGACCAATCACTGCACAATCTGCTGTGTTTATTATGTAAGGTAAGTTTCACGCAAAGACGTGAAAAATAGATGAAGAATATAAGGGCTTATATTATAAAAACTTAATGTTGCATTTAAAGGCTTATAAAATAGGTGTATGTAAAAGCTACAAAGGAAGCTTGTGAGATTAAGTATTTGCAAAACAAGCAATTTAAGAGAACTATACATTAAAAATATGCATTCTCAGTTTAAAAGTTTCAGAGAAGAACTCAAGTAGTTTCGACACACAGTTTTAGACTCCTTTGTATTCTCACAACTGAAGTATTTTTCCTTTCTGCAAGGAGGGGTGAAGAGATTCTCACATGAACTGCCTTTCTGTTTGTAACAGCATCCTAGAACAAGATTTGTTCTTCACTGTATTAAGTTTGGGATTTGTACCCTGGCTGAAATAGGAGCATCAAACTGGTTATCTCAAACGAAACTGACATTTCAAGCTTTGGAGCAGAATCCATACTAGTAAGGACAATTATAACCTTCCCTTCTTAGTTCTCTAACTTAAACAACGATTCTAAGTCACAGCAAGAGTAATCTTAGAAATGCCAAGTACTTCAGCAGTACTACATGAAAAAGAAAACTTAACTATAAAAAAGTCACACAGCAAGACAGCAGCCTATCCAAAAATAAATTGCCAAATTTTGATGTTCAGTCAATTATTTCCTTTCACCAGTCACAAATATGGTACTGAATCATTTGGAATTCAGAATCTTTCTTTGCACTGAATCATGACATGATTCATATAATTCTGCATTCAGTTTTTTACAATCCTCCCTTTACACTCTGAAATCTATGTTCACAACAGTTGAACTATTTTGCTGTATTAAAACAAATTCTCCATGACCTATTTGATAAGCCTGTTAATGTCCAAGTTTAAAGTGCTTAACTACATCTGCAGAAGCTGTCAAGATAAAACAAAAAAAACCCCAAACCACCAACTAAAAACCCATCCCAAAAAAGTCATAAAATTCAGATTTGTTCTTGCAATAGGACCATTACTGATGTGAAAATTATGAAAGGCAGCTGTTAAAAATCTGAACCACATCTAGAAACATTAATTCTCCCACTGTCTTGCTGCAAATCAATAATTAGCCTTTTTCTCCCCGCCTCAATCCCAACCTTTCTGTTACATTTCTCCAAACAAATCTATGCAGATTTAATAAGGTTTGACAGAATGTTCTTCTGAAGTATTCTAATCCTGTATTTATGCTGAGTCCCTGGGCTTTGGAAAGTGAACTATGAGCCTACATTTACAGACAGCAACTCCCTTAAGAATGGAATACCATATTTTGCTAACCACTCTGAAATTGTTTGAGACACAAATCAGGAATTTTGCTATGCTATCAAAAACCAATTGAAAACCCTCTTCTTTTTAAGAGAGACATGTAGAAAATTAAAGAAAGCCATGCTTTGTAGCTATTATTCTCCTGCACTGAGAACATTTATTTTTAATCCAGAGGATTTTTGTCTGTCTTAAAGGGATGAGATCCAATCCTTAATGTAAGGCCAAACAAGATACCAGTCTAGTGATGAGTCTGTCCATCTCCCCACTTGTACCACAGGGTTCTACTGAAACCAAATAGCTCTCAACTACTTCCTGTAACTCATAAAATCCATTTTAAGCATTTAAAAGTTACTTTTTAAATACTTTCAACTGTAGAACTTTTAAAATACTTCTCTCATGGCCAGAGAAGATGCTATATGACCCATCAGTAAATGAAATTTCAGTTAACAGCATTTTATCTGGCTGTAACAACTGGTGTATGTGTGCTCTCACTGAAGGAATTTCATAACCTCAAGCAAAATAAAAGCTGTTCACAAAGAACAAGCTTGGCTCTTCTTAATCACAGAGTGTAACTGAGTAGATGAACTGCAGTAGGTACCCTTCAGTCTATGCAGACAGTTGGCAGGAAAACATACACACCTGAACTCCTAGAAGTCAGAAATGTCATTCTGAATGCTTGACTGAAAGCACATCCACAGCATGAATGCTTGTATATACAATCAAACTAGAATAAAAGGTTTTCCAAAATAATACTCTAATAAATTCATTGAGTTGCATTCTAAGGCTGGTAATTAGGCAGAAGGTGAGACTAAATCATCCTCTGATCATTTCTGGTTTTGACCAATAAAGCACTGATCATTCCATAAAGAACTTGGAAAAGAGAACACAGGATTACAGAAAAGTCCCAAATTGAGAAGATCGAAACACCAAACTTAGCGTTAGTCACACTGTCTACTGCAATCCTGGAAAGCACTCTGTACCTGTAAACAACACTGAATTTTAGAAATAACTTATATTAACAAATTAGGATATTGTTGTGCAAAGTAAGCCTAATTACAACCTCAAAAGTAGCTCTGCTACAGCTGAGATGCTAAACCGACTTTTTTTCCCCCCACAGACATTTTATTTCAAAAGCAATTATTAAAGACAGAACATGTGAGAGGGACACAAAATATAGCAGTTGGAGAATGATAGTCCTGCATTCTGAAACGTATAAATACCTTCAGTGCTCTCCAAAGGATGGGTTGGTACAGTCTATACAGCATTTCTTCAACTCCTTGACGAACTTTACTTTGTTTATGAAAATAACTCAGTATCTGAGAAAAAACAAACAAACCAATCCCCAAAATTATTTTAAAAAGTACTTCTACATTCAAGAAGTGTGCAAGGGTCATCTCATTTCATCATTTATGTAAGACCAAAGAATTCTGCATAGTATGGAAAATGATAGAACTAGACATACTAATTGACTATATTTTATTTTTTAAAAATCTCAAAATCCATGAAAAAATAAATAGATCTAATAAATATCACATTTCATAGAGATTCAATAAATCTACAACTAAAAGAAAATTATGGCTAGAGTCAGTTTCACAGCAACTACTCATTTTTTGTTTCAGGAAAAAACCATTTTAAAAGTAAGTGGCAGAAGTACTTCAAAACAGTGTAATTATCAACTACAGATAAATAACTCTTTTCTCTGTTAAGAGCAAAGGAACATTATCTGGTAACTGGAGTTACTCAAATACAAATCTATAAATGTAATAGATTTTGTACGCATTGATGAAATGAAAGTATCAGTGCTCCTTTTGACTCAGACCTGTGCTTTCTTAGCTAAAGCCCCTTTTACTTTTATATCTGAATTATGCAGACAAAAAAGGAAAGACCAGAGCAGAATGAGAAAGGACATCATGTAACTTGGTATGAAACAATTGCCTGCTCCCAAACCAGCGGGCAGTTTGAAAAGACGTCGACCCTCTAGTGGCAACTTTGAATATTTCAGGTATTCAAAGCCGCAGTCAAACAGGGAAGCCTGGGAACAGCATCTACAGAAACAATGTTCTAGTGGAAGAATCCCTCTTCCCTGGTTCTGAAATATACTGCAGTAAAGAGATGATATAATTTATAAAAGACTACATAGCTCTTATGTATACATGAGAGCGATAGATCTAACCCAGGATTAGTGGCAAATCACTACTGTATTGTAACAGATTGCATTAGAACAGTCAGTACCAGACATTTGCAAAATGGACATAGGTTTTATTTTAAGAACATTGAATTCAAAGGGAGAGAGTTGCATATTTTGCCTGCCCACTCCCAGTCTTTCAATAAAATACCCCAAACTTCGCTCAAATGAATGACTGTGGTTGCTCTCCTAATTGCTACAGGAACTTCTGGATTCTAAAGGACCATTCAAAATCAAATTCTTGCATCCTGAAAAAGAACGCATCATTCAATTTTATTCTGAGACTAGTCCCCCTTACAACTCAAAGACAGATTGCTTTACATCACTGTCCTCTTTCCAGACCATGAGCTTCTGAGTCTGAAAAAACATGAAATGCCCTGTCAAAAGCCTATTCCATCCATCAGGAATCAGAGGACAAAAGGAATCCACCGTAGACATAAGAACCTATTTACATATGCTAAAAAGCAAAACTAAACCAAACCCAAATGAGCAAAGCAAACCAAAGAAAAAACCCAATATAAAATTGCATACTGCTACATTGATTGTATACTGCCCGTACTATACACTCGGTATCACTACAGTTTTGGGAGAAAGCATGGGAGGTGAAGGGGCATAGGATCAAATATAATGCTGTGTCTTAAAAAGCTCTGTGCACTTCTCATTCTGCTTCAGATGCTTTCCTCATAAGTAAAAGCCACAGGTAGACAGCTAGAATCTGTAACCAAATCAAGGCTTGTCCCTATAAACATATTTACAAAACTCACCAAAAAAACCAAACAAACCAAAAGTTTACTTTCAGACCTATCTACTAAGTTTGCCTCAAGGAGCTTATGATTTTTCATCCTTGTGATCAGCTATGGAAAGGTCAATTTGCTAGGTAAAGAAAAATTTAGACAACAGACAGCAAAAACTATTTCTGGCACTCTGGAAAAAACCCTTATATTTTTAAGTTTGAGCACCAAAGAAAAGTCTGGTGCAAAACTATACGGAGGTTCCTCTTAATTTGATTTCATAATGTTTCTCAGAATATGCTATTTTTTAAATAACTATTTGGGGTGGGTTGGCCTCAGTCACCAGCTCAGCAGCACACAGTCAGTCAGTCACTTCCCTCGTGTAAGTAGGAGAGAGAATCGGAAAAGCAAGAAAACTCATGGATCCAGATAAAGACACTTTAGTAAGTGAAGAGGACCAAAAACATCACAAGTGATGCAAATGCAACCAGTCCCTCAAGCAGACCAATGCCCAGCTAGTCTGCAAGCAATGGTTACCTCCCCCAAATCCACTTTCTCTGGTTTTATTGCTAAGCACAGTGTTATATGGCATGGAATGTCCCTTTGGTCAGTTTGGGTCAGCTCTCTCAGCTGTCCCCCTCCCAAACTCTTGTTCATCCCCACACTACTCACTAGGGAAACAGAGAGGGGAAGAGAAAAGCTTGACACCATGCAAGTACTGCTCAGCAACAGCCTACACATTGGTGTGTTATCGGCACTGGTTTAGTCATCAAATCCAAAACAAGGCACCGTACAGGATGCTATGAAAAGTAATTCCATACCAGCCAGACCTAGTACAGTATTTTATTATGAAATGGAAATTTCCCACTTTATAGCAACAGATCCAGTTTGGATGCTAATAGTTCATGTCAGGCTTCCCAGCAACTTACCTCTCTAACTTTAGAGTGAACAGGAGAACTTCTGGAAAGATGAATTCCATGATGCATGAAATCCTGAATGCAGTTACATTCGAGTGTCTACAGTAAAAACACATATATGCTACTGTTAACACATAATAAATTAAGTACTTTAGGCTATGCAACAGCTTACATTTTTCTCTAAAACAAACAACTGAAAATAGTCTTTGTTATTATTTTTTACTTGGCTTCTGCTTGGCTCAAAGTTTTGCATGCTAGGGGCCTCTACTTAAACTGACTTTCAGAATTTCAGAATATACAATTAATTTGATTCTCAGAACCAAGATTGGAATTCAAAAGCACCTCCACATGATAAATAAGAATCATTTGGTATCTGAAATTTGACTGTAGCATTGTTGTGATGCTGTAAGTACGCTTACAATCACCTCCATGGAAAACCACAGAAACTAGACAAATAGTTAAGCTACCAACTACACAGACTTTCACATACTGAATGAAAGCTTCAATAATTTAGACACACAATGGTTTTGTAAACACACTAGTTATATGCATAGTTGCATGAACCAATATTCCACAGGCAGAATTAAAAGGTGTTTAAATGCAACCATGCTGATCACAGTAGGCAAACATTCAAAGTGTGGCATGCCCTTATTCCTTATAATTCCTTAAGGCTTGCTTAGCAACATTTACAAGGTTTAGAGTTATGTATCTTCACCCTGAAAGTCAAAACTATCCAAATGAAATATCAAGCATAGCAATACCTCTAAGAATTCTCCCGAAACCTTCTTCCAGGCCCTGAAGTAAACTTCTGAAATGTATTCCACCAAGGATCTGTATTAACGTATGAGAAACTTTCAGACAAGCATCCTTAACCATATCTATGTACAATTCATAAAGGTAACAACAGGAAACTTCTAATAAGTACCAATATTATCCTTAACTCTGTGCATCAACCTTCATTTTAGAAGAAGAAATTACCTTGAAAGTCTACAATGATAGTTACAGAACAACTAAGTTCATGAAGCCAAGCGCTATTAAAACACACTGGAAATATGTCTTATGGTGGGAAAGTCAAAACATTAGTGCAGATATTTTATCATTTGTGTCATAATAAATGCCTTAAATTCTTTATGAAGATGTACAGGTATACATTATTCTAACTGAAAGCATTAGAAAGCCTCTGATTTTAATATGAAGAATTACTGTTGTAATATTTCAATGAATAATCAAAGGATTGATGGATGAAAACCATGGGGGTTTTTTCAAGTTCTCATGCTATGATCCTGAAAGCCACTTTTAATTAGAATGCCTCTATATAGAAACTTACCAAATTAAATCAGTGGTTGCTCATAGGAAAAAATAAAAGCCCCTTAGAGAAGCAGAAATGGACCTGTAGTTCACACACAAACACTGCAAGTAATGCAGCACAGTTTAAATGAAAGTCATTTGCCTTAGCTAGCGCTAAATAAGCATTTTACTACACCTATAACTGTATCTACAGGCATGTGCAGAGTAACTATTAAAGGAAGTTGCCAAAACAATATGACGGTTATTATTTAGCAGATTTGAAGGTCTCTGGATTCTGATATATTTTATCAATATACTAGATATTTTCGAGTGTGAGACAAACAAGATTTTAGACAAGCTCTTAACGATCATTAAGAACTCTCACTGCGATGCATACCTTGGAAAAAATTGTAATTGGTTTTTAACAGTTCCATGTATCATTTTAATGAAGTTTACATTCCAGCTGAACAAAAAGCTCAAGAATCTTCTTCCCTGTTGGGAGGGGAAAAGAGAACAAAAAAAGTGAAGTGAAACCCCAGAGGAATATCCAGTTTAAGAGCCACCAAAAAAAAAAAAAAATCAGTAGAGTTTTAAAGGTCAAAAGAAATGACAACTTTTAAAAGCATAGATGAGATTGGTTTGTATTTTCTCTTCAGTATAAGTAAGAGTAATGCTTGAATTCTGTTTAAAAATTAAGTGTCTTACTCTTTTTTTCCTGCAACAAGCATACATGTGGATTACATACCTGCCTCCTCTTTTCTCCATGTTCATTCTTTTTGATGCAACTTCAAGTAGTATTCCATAACAATAAGGGACTCTGCAAGTCAGGACTCTCACCTAGGCCACATCAGAGCTCTGTCCAATGCAACATCATTCCAGGATGATACAGTAATGACATGAAGGTACGAATAAAACAGGAGGACAACCCTGCCAGCACTGGATATTGAAACATTTTTGAACAAAGCCACAGAGAACTGGTGGGCCACTGAAGAAAAATGTTCTGATTAGCAAGGATGATTCCTTTCCTATTGCCTTATGAAAAGGTAACATGGAAGCTGCTTTAATTCATGAAAACAGAAAAATACTATTCAGGTTTTTTTCCTAAATTAGTTTTATTCCATTTCAGCAAGTTAGAAGTGGTGATGACAAATCTGATGACCAGAAGAATTTTCACAGGAAAAGGCAGTGGAAAGCTACAGATAGAGGAAACAAGCCCTTGCTCTTCTGAAGATGTGCCCATGGAATTAGAGCCTTACACAGTATCTGTACAGATATGTATACACGTATTGTTATAATACTTATATTGGAATCCCAGTGGTGCACTCTTCCATCAACATCCCTGACAAACCAAATGGTCAGGGGAATCTTGACCTCCAGCTCCTGCCTCATCCAGACAAAGCTGAGGCCATACTCAAGGTCATCTCACCTTCTACAATCCCAGCAGCAAAAGAGATGAAGTCAAAAAGTAGCTTTCAGTAGTTCAATTATTTTTTGCCTCAGAATTCAACAGATTGACCCTGATCCTGAAAAGGATAGTAAGCGCCTCTAACTTAATCTGCTGCTTGTGATTGATGGATCTGAAACAATTAATGTTATCAACTTTCTCAGTATCATGAGAAGTAAACCCGTGATAGATGAATGAGACTGTGAACTTGTCATCTTGGGGGTTAATGCATTCAGAGTGTTGAGCATCTCCTACTGCCAGGCTTGTGGACACAGAACACATGACTGTCAGTTGTATGCACACACAGGTCAGCAAGGAGGAAGAGAGAACAGGCCTACATCTAAACCACAATAAATACATGCTCTGCAGGGCTTTCCAGCTGTTTGACTGCAAACCCCACCTGAACAAGAATGTCTTCATAAGTCAGAGATAAAAATTCAGAGGATCACTCCACTAATGGCGCCTGAAAATACGCCTCTGAGAAATATTGCTCTGTGTTGAATGGCATAGTCTGGGAAGGCAGAAAAACTTAACACTGATCTCACAATGAGACATAAATGTGCATTTCTGTGCCAGTTAAATCTGGTCTAGAACCAGGATACCGCATTCCTTAGCCTTCCCTTCCCTTCATCTCTCCATATGAACCACCAGTCCAGGCAGTTAATCTGGCTGAAAAAACGATCTTACTAGGAAAAGAAAAAACTGATCAACAACCTCCTTGAATCAAACCATGACATAGCTGCTTGAGCATTCATACTGTGGAGAGGAAAATAGGAATGCTAGCCCATGGCAACACAGGATCATTGCAACCTGGAGTTACAGACACCTCAATCTGCTGTGGAGCTACACTAGGACATATTCTAAAAAAAGTGTCGGGTATACTTTCCTTAGGAATGTTAGAACAAGCCTGCAGGCAATAAAGGGAATATCAGCCCTGACATACAGGGGTTCAGTTTCCTCTCAAGGCAATTCATACATCACGTTGATATTTAGTATGACTATTGGCATTTTAGAAATAGACACAGAATGTAGGAAAAAGGTGCAGCAGAGATTGTGGGAACATGTTGTACATGTTGCTACAACCTACCGTTAATGAAGTGAGCCAGGCAGGGAAACTACAAAATGCATATGAGGCAGGTTGTCACTAAAACTAAACTCCATCGTGATGTAAAATTCCCAAACCAGAAGGACTCACAACAGTTTTACAGCAACAGGAAAATGGTTTTAATACTGTGAATTTCAAGAAATTTAATCTCCTGTCTGCAGAGCTAGAAAAATCGCAGACAGTTTCCATACTGCATCTGTACTGGTAGTTCACATATTTAAGTTGGGTTTCAGCTCACATACTCAGACATCTGAACTTGGATGGTTAAGTCCCTAGAATGTTAATTGTCTGGAGAGTGATTCAGGTAATCAGCTGTCTAGTAACGACTTCATGAAGCTGAATTGTTCTGTTGACAAGGGGCAGCGTGTCACTACCCAAGCACAGAGCAATTTTAAAGACTCAGATGGTTTTCCAGAAGGCAGAGATCTACAGCAGATCCTGCGCTTTATGCACCAGCTCCATGTGGGTGTTTGAAGAAACTTAGGACATTTAATGTAGCACTTACAATTTAGCGCTGAAATCCTTCCAAAGACTTGCAGAGATTAAGCTCCTGTGTAGATGTCTAAATTGGTTTCATTCACCTAATTTAGCTGAACCCTATTTTAGGCTCTTTCCAGGATGGGTTCCCTTCTTATCTTAATTTGAGCTAGTATCCTCAAGGCTGTAAACTGACTTATGTAGGGAGTTTATAAGGCAAGGTTTTGGTAGGAGTGGGCCTAAAGGGGTGGCTTCTGTGAGAAGATGCCTAAGCTTTCCCCATCACACAGAGCCAATACCAGCCATCTCCAAGAGGGACTTGCCACTAGCCAAGGCTGAGCCAAACAGCAACCACTGATAGCCCCTCTGTGATAACATATTTAAGAAAGGGTAAAAACTGCTGTGCAACAGCAGCTGGGAGAGAAGGGTGAGAATATGTGAAAGGAACAACTCTGCAAACACCAAGGTGAATGAAGGAGGGGAAGAGGTGCTCCAGGAATAAATGTTTTTCCAAACAAACCAGAAATGCCAACCATTCACAGCTTGCAGCCAGAGCAGATTTCTCTTGTACTGTTACCTACCATACTGTGTAAAAAGAATCCCAAAGCCTTAATGCAAAACCATTACAGGGAACCAAAGCTCACTGACATGAAATCACAGCAAGATAGTCTGCTTACCTCTTCTTTTTTAATGTGTTTTACACTCATAAAACACTGAAGCAACAAGTCCTTGACTTCATTACTCTCCTCAGAATCATAATCAAAACAAAGCAATGCCTGATGCAGATTCCATAGACGAGCTACATCTGCACCCTGACAGGAAAAAAAGCTCATATTATAGTGAGGTAAGTACAGCGTCAGTGTAAAGAAGCATTTACAAGATTTTTAATAGTGAATTGGAAATGCAGGTACAGATGGAACATTCTCAGATTGCAAAATTATGAACATTGACATTCGCCACATCATTGGGAAAAATTACAGAAATGTGTAGCTGCAGAAATATTGACTTTCAACAACTGAAGACATGCTCAAGTACTGAAAGAAAAACAGTATTTCATGCAAAATACATAAAACACGTACTATTCTGCCTTGGAATTTTTACACAGTGAAAGCAACTCACAGGCAAAAATAAAAGAAAAAATAAGTAAAAGATATTTGCTGGGTTAGAGCAAAATATGTGTGTCACAGTACTCTAATTATTAAACAATTAAAGAATTTCAGTGCATTAATAGAAAAAGAAAAATTATCTTTAGAGATCAAGTAACAAAAATGAAGCTTTCCACATAAGTGTCTGTGAGTAGCTGAACATATTAGTTAATTCAGGTTTTAAATACTAAGTTAATTGTTATTTAAACCTTAGTCACTGGACTTTAGAAATGACTGAAGAAATTAAAAAAAAGTGTAAAAAATAACGTAAGAAAACCCAGTTCACTTGTGAAATTCATGCCAAAACTCTACAGCTTGTTCCAGAGAAGGCACCATTTTAATACCTTGCTTATGCAAGCAAGGCCAAAAAGAGACTTTGTAACTGACAAGTATCCTCAGTTGCACCGATAAAGCACTAGGACAAGGAAAACAAGTTAACTTGAAATAAAAGGTATTTTGGAGGGATAATCTTTCTTGGAATATTGAATAGCAATCTAAAAGTCAATAAAAAGTAAGCATACCGTAGCAGCTTTATTCAGGCTTTTTTTTAGCAGAATGAT